>NC_057727.1:63356480-63458721 GCF_004010195.1 Chiloscyllium plagiosum
AGCTGGGATCAGAGAGAGTGTCACTCTGTGTTAAAACTGGGATCAGAGAGAGTGTCTCACTGTAATGGAGCTGTGCTCAGAGAGAGGGTCTCACTGTGTTAAAACTGGGATCAGAGAGAGTGTCTCACTGTGTTAGAGCTGGGATCAGACAGAGGATCACATTGTGTTGGAGCCAGAATCAGAGAGAGGGTCTCACTTTATTCGAGTTGGGATCAGAGAGAGGGTCTCACTGTGTTAAAACTGGGATCGGAGAGAGTGTCTCACTACGTTCGAGCTGTGATCAGAGGGTCTCACTGTTTTGGAGCTGTGATCAAAGAGAGCTGGGATCAGAGAGAGTGTCTCACAGTAATGGAGCTGGGCTCAGAGAGAGGGTCTCACTGTGTTAGAGTTGGGATCAGAGAGTGGGTCTCACTGTATTGGAGCTGGGATCAGAGAGAGTGTCACTCTGTGTTAGAGCTGGGATCACAGAGAGTGTCTCACTGTAATGGAGCTGGGCTCAGAGAGAGTGTCTTACTGTGTTAGAGCTGGGATCAGAGTGAGTGTCTCAGTGTAATGGAGCTGGGCTCAGAGAGCGGGTCTCACTGTGTTAGAGTTGGGATCAGAGAGAGGGTCTCACTGTGTTAAAACTGGGATCGGAGAGAGTGTCTCACTATGTTCGAGCTGTGATCAGAGGGTCTCACTGTGTTGGAGCTGGGATCAGAGAGACGGTCTCACTGTGTTAGAGCTTGGATCAGAGAGAGTGTCTCACTTTGTTCGAGGTTGGATTAGACAGAGGGTCTCATCGTGTTGCAGCTGTGATCAGAGAGAGTGTCTCACTGTGTTAGAACTCGGATCAGAGAGAAGATCTTACTGTGATGGCGATGGGATCAGAGAGTGGGTCTCACTGTGTTAGAGTTGGGATCAGAGAGAAGATCTTACTGTGATGGCGATGGGATCAGAGAGCGGGTCTCACTGTGTTAGAGTTGGGATCAGAGAGAGTGTCTCACTGTGTTCGAACTGGTATCAGACAGAGGATCTCACTGTGTTGGAGCTGGGATCAGAGAGAGTGTGTCACTGAGTTCGAGCTGGGATCAGCAAGAGATTCTCACTGTGTTGGAGCTGGGATCAGAGAGAGAGAGTCTCACTGTGTTAGTGCTGGGATCAGCGAGAGTGTCTCACTGTGTTAGAGCTGGGATCAGAGTGAGTCTCTCACTGTAATGGAGCTGGGATCAGAGAACGGGTCTCACTGTGTTAGAGTTGGGATCAGAGAGAGGGTCTCACTTTGTTCGAAGTGGGATCAGAGAGAGTGTCTCACTGTGTTAGAACTGGGATCCGACAGAGTGTGTCACTGTGTTAGAGCTGGGATCAGAGAGTGTCTCACTGTAATGGAGCTGGGATCAGAGAGAGGTCTGACTGTGTTAGAATTGGGATCAGCGAGAGTGTCTCACTGTGTTAGAGCTGCGATCAGAGAGAGGGTCTCACTTTGCTAGAAGTGGGATCAGAGAGAGTGTCTCACTGTGTTAGTGCTGGGATCAGAGAGACGGTCTCACTGTTAGAGCTGGGTTCAGATAGAGTGACTTACTGTGTTAGAACTGGGATCAGAGAGAGTGTCTCACTGTAATGGAGCTGGGATCAGAGAGAGGTCTGACTGTGTTAGAATTGGGATCAGCGAGAGTGTCTCAATGTGTTAGAGCTGAGATCAGAGAGAGGGTCTCACTGTGTTAAAACTGGGATCGGAGAGAGGGTCTCACTGTGTTAGTGCTGGGATCAGAGAGAAAGTCTCACTGTGTTAGAGCTGGGATCAGAGTGAGTCTCTCACTGTAATGGAGCTGGGCTCAGAGAACGGGTCTCACTGTGTTAGAGCTGCGATCAGAGAGAGGGTCTCACTTTGTTAGAAGTGGGATCCGACAGAGTGTCTCACTGTGTTCGAACTGGGATCAGACAGAGTGTGTCACTGTGTTAGAGCTGGGATCAGAGAGTGTCTCATTGTAATGGAGCTGGGATCAGAGAGAGGTCTGACTGTGTTAGAATTGGGATCAGCGAGAGTGTCTCACTGTGTTAGAGCTGCGATCAGAGAGAGGGTCTCACTTTGCTAGAAGTGGGATCCGACAGAGTGTGTCACTGTGTTAGTAGTGGGATCCGACAGAGTGTGTCACTGTGTTAGAGCTGGGATCAGAGAGAGTCTCTCACTGTGTTAGAGCTGGGTTCAGAGAGAGTGTCTCACTGTAATGGAGCTGGGTTCAGAGAGAGTTTCTCTCTGTGTTAGAGCTGGGATCAGAGAGAGGTCTCACTGTGTTAGAATTGGGATCAGCGAGAGTGTCTCAATATGTTAGAGCTGGGATCAGAGAGAGGGTCTCACTGTGTTAAAACTGGAATCAGAGAGAGGGTCTCACTGTGTTAAAACTGGGATCAGACAGAGGATCACATTGTGTTAGAGCCAGAATCAGAGAGAGGGTCTCACTTTGTTCGAGTTGGGATCAGAGGGAGGGTCTTACTGTGTTAGAGCTGGGATCAGAGGGAGGGTGTCACTGTGGTAGAGTTGGGAACAGAGAGATGGTGTTTCTGTGTTGGAGGTGGGATCGGAGAAAGTGTCTCACTGTGTTAGAGCTGGGATCAGGTAGAGTGACTCACTGTGTTGGAGCTAGGATCAGAGAGAGTGTCTCTCTGTGATAGAAGTGGGATCAGACAGAGTGTCTCACCGTGTTGGAACTGGGATAAGAGAGAGTGTCTCACTGTTATGGAGCTGGGATCAGAGAGAGTGTCTCACTGTAGTGGAGCTGGGATCAGAGAGAGGGTCTGACTGTGTTAGAATTGGGATCAGCGAGAGTGTCTCACTGTGTGAGAGCTGGGATCAGAGAGAGGATCTCACTGTGTTAAAACCGGGATCAGCGAGCGTGTCTCACTGTGTTAGAGCTGGGATCAGAGTGTCTCACTGTGTTAGAGCTGCGATCAGAGAGAGGGTCTCACTTTGCTAGAAGTGGGATCAGAGAGAGTGTCTCACTGTGTTAGAACTGGGATCAGACAGAGTGTGTCACTGTGTTGGAGCTGGGCTCAGAGAGAGTGTCACTCTGTGTTAGAGCTGGGATCAGAGAGAGTGTCTCACTGTGTTAGAGCTGGGATCAGAAAGAGTGTCTCACTGTGTTAGAGCTGGGATCAGAAAGAGTGTTTCACTGTAATGGAGCTGGGCTCAGAGAGCGGGTCTCACAGTGCTAGAGTTGGGATCAGAGAGAGGGTCTCTCTGTCTTCGAGCTGGGATCAGAGAGAGTGTCTTACTGTGTTAGAACTGGGATCAGACAGAGGGTGTCACTGTGTTGGAGCTGGGATCGAGAGAGTGTCTCAGTGTGTTAGAGCTGGGATCAGTGAGAGTGTCTTACTGTGTTAGAACTGGGATCAGAGAGTGTGTCTCACTGTAATGGAGCTGGGATCAGAGAGAGTCTGACTGTGTTAGAATTGGGATCAGCGAGAGTGTCTCACTGTGTTAGAGCTGGGATCAGAGAGAGGGTCTCACTGTGTTAAAATGGGATCAGAGACAGTGTCTCACTGTGTTGGAGCTGCGATCAGAGAGACGGTCTCACTGTGTTAGAGCTGGGATCAGACAGAGGATCTCATTGTGTTGGAGCCAGGATCAGAGAGAGGGTCACACTGTGTTAGAGCTGGAGTCAGACAGAGGATCTGATTGTGTTGGAGCCAGGATCAGAGAGAGGGTCCCACATTGTTCGAGCTGGGATCAGAGGGAGGGTCTCACTGTTGTAGAGTTGGGATCAGAGAGATGGTGTTTCTGTGTTGGAGGTGGGATCAGAGAGTGGGTCTCATTGACTTCGAGCTGGGATCAGAGAGAGTGTCTTCTTGTGGTAGTGCTGGGATCAGAGAGAGGGTGTCACTGTGTTGGAGCTGAGATCAGAGAGACGGTCTCACTGTGTTAGAGCTGGGATCAGAGAGAGTGTCTCACCATGTGGGAACTGGGATAAGAGAGAGTGTCTAACTGTAGTGGAGCTGGGATCAGAGAGAGGCTCTGACTTTGTTAGAATTGGGATCAGAGGGAGTGTCTCACTGTGTTAGAACTGGGATCAGACAGAGGGTGTCACTGTGTTGGAGCTGGGATCAGAGAGAGGATCTCACTGTGTTAAAATTGGGATCAGAGAGTGTGTCATTGTGTTCGAGCTGGGATCAGAGAGAGTGTCTCACTGTGTTAAAACTGAGATCAGAGAGAGTGTCTCACTGTGTTGGAGCTGGGATCAGAGAGAGGGTCTCACGGTGTTAGAGCTGGGATCAGAGAGAGTGTGTCACTGTGTTGGAGCTGGGATCAGAGAGAGTGTCTCAATGTAATGGAGCTGGGGTCAGAGAGAGTGTGTCACTGTGTTGGAGCTGGGATCAGAGAGAGGGTCTCACTGTGATAGAAGTGGGATCAGAGAGAGTGTCTCACTGTGTTAGAACTGGGATCAGACACAGGGTGTCACTGTGTTGGAGCTGGGATCAGAGAGAGTGTTTCACTGTGTTAGAGCTGGGATCAGATAGAGTATCTCACTGTGTTAGAGCTGGGATCAGAGAGACGGTCTCACTGTGTTAGAGCTGGGATCAGAGAGAGCGTCTCACTGTAATGGAGCTGGGCTCAGAGAGAGGGTCTCACTGTGTTACAGCTGGGATCAGAAAGAATGTTTCACTGTAATGGAGCTGGGCTCAGAGGGCGGGTCTCACAGTGTTAGAGTTGGGATCAGAGAGAGGGTCTCTCTGTCTTAGAGCTGGGATCAGAGAGGATCTCCCTGTGGTAGAGCTGCGAACAGAGAGAGGGTCTCACTTTGTTAGAAGTGGGATCAGAGAGAGTGTCTCACTGTGTTAGAACTGGGATCCGACAGAGTGTCTTACTGTGTTAGAGCTGGGATCAGAGTGAGTGTCTCACTGTAATGGAGCTGGGCTCAAAGAGCGGGTCTCACTGTGTTAGAGTTGGGATCAGAGCGAGTGTCTCACTGTGTTAAAACTGAGATCAGACAGAGTGTCTCACTATGTTCGAGCTGTGATCAGAGGGTCTCACTGTGTTGGAGCTGCGATCAAAGAGAGGGTCTCACTGTGTTAGAACTGGGATCAGACAGAGGGTGTCACTGTGTTGGAGCTGGGATCAGAGAGAGTGTCTCACTGTGTTAGAGCTGGGATCAGTGAGAGTGTCTTACTGTAATAGAACTGGGATCAGAGAGTTTGTCTCACTGTAATGGAGATGGGATCAGAGAGAGGTCTGACTGTGTTAGAATTGGGATCAGCGAGAGTGTCTCACTGTGTTAGAGCTGGGATCAGAGAGAGGGTCTCACTGTGTTAAAACTGGGATCAGAGAGAGTGTGCCATTGTGTTGGAATGGGATCAGATAGAGTGTCTCACTGTGTTGGAGCTGCGATCAGAGAGACGGTCTCACTGTGTTAGAGCTGGGATCAGACAGAGGATCTCATTGTGTTGGAGCCAGGATCAGAGAGAGGGTCACACTGTGTTCGAGCTGGAGTCAGACAGAGGATCTGATTGTGTTGGAGCCAGGATCAGAGAGAGGGTGTCACTGTGTTGGAGCTGAGATCAGAGGGAGGGTCTCATTGTGTTAGAGCTGGGATCAGAGAGTGCGTCTCACTGACTTCGAGCTGGGATCAGAGAGAGAGTCCTCTTGTGGTAGTGCTGGGATCAGAGAGAGGGTGTCACTGTGTTGGAGCTGAGTTCAGAGAGACGGTCTCACTGTGTTAGAGCTGGGATCAGAGAGAGTGTCTCACCGTGTTGGAACTGGGATAAGAGAGAGTGTCTCACTGTAGTGGAGCTGGGATCAGAGAGAGGGTCTGACTGTGTTAGAATTGGGATCAGAGGGAGTGTCTCATTGTGTTAGAGCTGGGATCAGAGAGAGGGTCTCACTGTGTTAAAACTGGGATCAGAGAGAGTGTGACACTGTGTTAGAGCTGTGATCAGAGAGAAGGTCTTACTGTGTTGGAGCTGGGATCAGAGAGAGGGTCCCACTGTGATAGAAGTGGGATCAGAGAGAGTGTCTCACTGTGTTAGAACTGGGATCAGACAGAGGGTGTCACTGTGTTGGAGCTGGGATCAGAGAGAGGATCTCACTTTGTTAAAACTGGGATCAGAGAGTGTGTCATTGTGTTGGAGCTGGGATCAGAGAGAAGGTCTCACTGTGATAGAAGTGGGATCAGAGAGAGTGTCTCACTGTGTTAGAACTGGGATCAGACAGAGGGTGTCACTGTGTTGGAGCTGGGCTCAGAGAGAGTGTCTCACTGTGTTAGAGCTGGGATCAGATAGAGTATCTCACTGTGTTAGAGCTGGGATCAGAGAGACGGTCTCGCTGTGTTAGAGCTGGGTTCAGAGAGAGCGTCTCACTGTAATGGAGCTGGGCTCAGAGAGAGGGTCTCTCTGTCTTAGAGCTGGGATCAGAGAGAGAATCTCCCTGTGGTAGAGCTGCGAACAGAGAGAGGGTCTCACTTTGTTAGAAGTGGGATCAGAGAGAGTGTCTCACTGTGTTAGAACTGGGATCCGACAGAGTGTCTTACTGTGTTAGAGCTGGGATCAGAGTGAGTGTCTCACTGTAATGGAGCTGGGCTCAGAGAGCGGGTCTCACTGTGTTAGAGTTGGGATCAGAGATAGGGTCTCACTGTGTTAAAACTGGGGTCGGAGAGAGTGTCTCACTATGTTCGAGCTGTGATCAGAGGGTCTCACTGTGTTAGAGCTGGGATCAGAGAGAAGACCTCACTGTGTTGGAGCTGGGATCAGAGAGAGGGTCTCACTGTGTTAGAGCTGGGATCAGAGAGAGTGTCTCACTTTGTTCAAGGTTGGATTAGAGAGAGGGTCTCATCATGTTGCAGCTGTGATCAGAGAGAGTGTCTCACTGTGTTAGAACTCGGATCAGAAAGAGAGTCTAACTGTGTTGGAGCTGGGATCAGAGAGACGGTCTCACTGTGTTAGAGCTGGGATCAGACAGAGGATCACATTGTGTTGGAGCCAGGATCAGAGAGAGGGTCTCACGGTGTTAGAAGTGGGATCAGAGAGAGTGTCACACTGTGTTGGAGCTGGGATCAGAGTAAGTGTCTCACTGTGTTATAGCTGGAATCAGTGAGAATGTCTCACTGTGTTAGAGCTGGGATCAGAGAGAGTGTCTCACTGTAATGGAGCTGGGCTCAGAGACAGTGTCGCACTGTGTTAGAGCTGGGATCAGAGAGAGGGTCTCACTGTGTTAAAACCGGGATCAGCGAAAGTGTCTCACTGTGTTAGAGCTGGGATCACAGAGAGGGTCTCACTGTGTTAAAACTGGGATCAGAGAGAGTGTGTCACTGTGTTAGAGCTGGGATCAGAGAGAGTGTCTCACTGGTTTGGAGCTGCGATCAGAGAGACGGTCTCACTGTGTTAGAACTGGAATCAGACAGAGGATCTCATCATGTTGGAGCCAGGATCAGAGAGAGGGTCTCACTTTGTTCGAGCTGCGATCAGAGAGAGGGTCTCACTGTGTTAGAGCTGGGATCTGAGAGAGGGTGTCACTGTGTTCGAGCTGGGATCAGAGGGAGGGTCTCACTGTGGTAGAGATGGGATCAGAGAGATGGTATTTCTGTGTTGGAGGTGGGATCAGAGAGAGGGTCTCACTGTGTTAGAGCTGGGATCAGAGAGAGGGTCACACTGTGATAGAGCTGGGATCAGAGAGAGTGTCTCACAGTGTTCGCGCTGGGATCAGAGAGAGGGTGTCACTGTTTTGGAGTTGGGATCAGAGAGAGGGTCTCACTGTGTTAAAACTGGGATCAGAGAGAGTGTCTCTCTGTGTTAGAGCTGGGATCAAATAGAGTGTCTCACTGTGTTACAGCTGGGATCAGAGAGAGGGTCTCACTCTGTTAAAACCGGGATCAGAGAGAGTGTGTCACTGTGTTAGAGCTGGGATCACAGAGAGGGTCTCACTCTGTTAAAACCGGGATCAGAGAGAGTGTGTCACTGTGTTAGAGCTGGGATCAGAGAGACTGTCTCACTGGTTTGGAGCTGTGATCAGAGAGACGGTCTCATTGTGTTAGAGCTGGGAACAGAGAGTCTCACTGTGTTAGAGCTGTGATCAGAGAGACGGTCTCACTGTGTTAGAGCTGGGATCAGCGAGAACGTCTCACTGTGTTAGAGCTGGGATCAGAGAGAGGGTCTCACTGTGTTAGAACTGGAATCAGACAGAGGATCTCATCATGTTGGAGCCAGGACCAGAGAGAGGGTCTCACTTTGTTCGAGCTGGGATCAGAGAGAGGGTCTCACTGTGTTAGAGCTGGGATCTGAGAGAGGGTGTCACTGTGTTCGAGCTAGGATCAGAGGGAGGGTCTCACTGTGGTAGAGATGGGATCAGAGAGATGGTATTTCTGTGTTGGAGGTGGGATCAGAGAGAGTGTCTCATTGTGTTAGAGCTGGGATCAGAAAGTTGATCTCACTGTGTTAGAGCTGGGATCAGAGAGTGGGTCTCACTGTGATGGAGCTGGGATCAGATAGAGTGTCTCACAGTGTTCGCGCTGGGATCAGAGAGAGGGTGTCACTGTGTTGGAGCTGGGATCAGAGAGAGTGTCTCTCTGTGTTAGAGCTGGGATCAGATAGAGTGTGTCACTGTGTTACAGCTGGGATCAGAGAGAGGGTCTCACTGTGTTAGAGCTGGGATCAGAGAGGTCTGACTGTGTTAGAATTGGGATCAGCGAGAGTGTCTCACTGTGTTAGAGCTGGGATCAGAGAGAGGGTCACACTGTGTTAAAACCGGGATCAGAGAGAGTGTCTCACTGTGTTGGAGCTGCGATCAGAGAGACAGTCTCAGAGTGTTAGAGCTAGGATCAGAGAGAGTGTCTCACTGTGTTAGAACTGGAATCAGACAGAGGATCTCATTGTGTTGGAGCCAGGATCAGAGAGAGGGTCTCACTTTGTTCAAGCTGGGATCAGAGAGAGTGTCTCACTGTGTTAGAGCTGGGATCTGAGAGAGTGTGTCACTGTGTTAGAGCTGGGATCTGAGAGAGTGTCTCACTGTGTTAGAGCTGGGATCTGAGAAAGGCTGTCACTGTGTTCGAGCTGGGATCAGAGGGAGGGTCTCGCTGTGGTAGAGTTGAGATCAGAGAGATGGTGTTTCTGTGTTAGAGCTGGGATCAGAGAGAGGGTCTCACTGTGATAGAGCTGGGATCAGAGAGAGTGTCTCACAGTGTTCGCGCTGGGATCAGAGAGAGGGTGTCTCTGTGTTAGAGCTGGGATCAGAGAGGTCTGACTGTGTTAGAATTGGGATCAGCGAGAGTGTCTCTCTGTGTTAGAGCTGGGATCAGATAGAGTGTCTCACTGTGTTACAGCTGGGATCAGAGAGAGGGTCTCACTGTGTTAGAGCTGGGATCAGAGAGGTCTGACTGTGTTAGAATTGGGATCAGCGAGAGTGTCTCACTGTGTTAGAGCTTGGTTCAGAGAGAGGGTCACACTGTGTTAAAACCGGGATCAAAGAGAGTGTCTCACTGTGTTAGAGCTGGGATCAGAGTGAGTCTCTCACTGTAATGGAGCTGGGCTCAGAGAGTGGGTCTCACTGTGTTAGAGTTGGGATCAGAGAGAGTGTCTCACTGTGTTAGTGCTGAGATCAGAGAAAGTGTCTCACTGTGTTAGAGTTGGGATCAGAGAGAGTGTCTCAATGTGTTGGAGCTGGGATCAGAGAGAGTGTCTCACTGTGTTAGGACTGGGATCAGACTAAACATCCCATTGTGTTGGAGCTGGCATCAGAGAGAAGGTCTCACTTTGTTCGAGCTGGTATCAGAGAGAGGGTCTCACTTTATTAGAGGTTGGATTAGAGAGAGGCTCTCACTGTGTTAGAGCTGGGATCAGAGAGAGTGTCTCACTGTGTTAGAGCTGGGATCAAAGAGACAGTGTCTCACTGTGTTAGAACTGGAATCAGAGAGAAAGTCTCACTGTGTTAGAGCTGGGATCAGACAGAGTGTCTCACTGTGTTAGAGCTGAGATCAGAGAGAGTGTCTCACTGTGTTAGGACTGGTATCAGAGAGAGGGTCTCACTGTGTTAGAGGTTGGATTAGAGAGAGGGTGTCACTGTGTTAGGGATGGGATCAGAGAGATGGTCTTACTGTGTTGTAGGTGGTATCAGAGAGAGGATCTCACTGTGTTAGAGCTGGGATCAGAGAGACAGTCTCACTGTGTTAGAGCTGGGATCAGAGAGAGGGTCTCACTGTGTTAGAACTGGGATTAGAGAGAGGGTCTCACTGTGTTAGAACTGGGATCAGAGAGAGTGTCTCACTGTGTTGGAGCTGGGATCAGAGAGAGGGTCTCACTGTGTTAGAACTGGGATCAGAGAGAGGGTCTCACTGTGTCAGAACTGGGATCAGAGAGAGGGTCTCACTGTGTTAGAACTGGGATCAGAGAGAGTGTCTCACTGTGTTGGAGCTGGGATCAGAGAGAGGGTCTCACTGTGTTAGAACTGGGATCAGAGAGAGGGTCTCACTGTGTTAGAACTGGGATCAGAGAGAGTGTCTCACTGTGTTGGAGCTGGGATCAGAGAGAGGGTCTCACTGTGTTAGAACTGGGATCAGAGAGAGGGTCTCACTGTGTTAGAGTTGGGTTCAGAGAGAGGGTCTCACTGTGTTGGAGCTGGGATCAGAGAGAACCACTCACTAACAGTCTATGCGTAGTCCCCGTTTGTCTCTCGGGGCTGTAATAATCTCTCTCTAATTTTCCTGTTCAACCATTTGGTGTGCTTGAAAACTCTGAAGAATAAATCCCCCACAGCCTTCTTTAAGGAGCTCAGTGACATATGGGGTTCTGACTGTTCTGGGAGCTGTTTTTCTGCTCGGCCATGTATTCATCAGGATTTTGAGCTCAAGACTGCGTTCTATGCCATGCGATCCTCACCCTCTCTTCAGCCTGGCGACCGAATCCCCGGAGTGGGACAGTAATGCTGCCCATTGGATCTACACTGAATTCATCTCTCGCAGACGCAGGGACCGTGTCAATGATTGTGTACTGCAATAAAGATGGAGATCAATTCGCAAATTAATTCACCTGTTTGTCCACAACTCAAAACATTTAATTCCAGATAGTTCGTTTCAACCACAACATACATTTCTTTAGAGTTTCAATTCAATAAAGAAAAATATGGAATTAAGTGTCTAATGATCACGATGAATTTATTGTCAATTGTCAGAAAAACCCATCAGGTTCATTAATATCCTTTCGGTAAGGAAGCTGCTATTCTTGTTTGGTCTGGCAAATATATGACTCCAAACCCACAGCAATTTGCTTGACTCTTAAGTGCCCTCTCGACAATTAGGGATGAGTAATAAACGTTGGTCTGGCTAGCGATGTCCTCATTCCATGAATAAGTTGTTAAAAACTCATATCTACACACCTCTACATTGTTCACTCTCACAGCACTGTCATTTGGTCAGGCCAATCTAGCTCTTGTCCAGAGGCGCAAACACTATTTCTCAGCTGACCTGCAGTTCCAGCACTGAGGGAGTGCTCCACTGTCAGAGATGCTGCCTTTTGGTTGTGCTCCTGTCAGCTGAAGGTAAAAGATCTCACGAAACAATTGGAGAAGGACATGACAGTCCTCTCTAGGTTTCTGACTAGGAGGTCAGAGTGCTGCCACTGAGCTCTGACCAAGAGCAAGGTGGTGGTGGTGACATTCTCAATAGGAAAAGAGAATTCTGACTTCATAGTTCAGCACCGCCATCTGACAAGTGTGTCTTTATTTCAATCCCTTTTTTTGAATTATTAGTTTCATAGCGCTAATAATTCTACTACGCTTATCGTGAGATTTCTATTTGCCTTTTAAAAATATTTATAATTATTCACATTTTATTTGCTTGGAATGCAACATTCAAAGCCATCTTGAGAATCTAATCACTGCAATAGACTTCACCACACTACCAATGTATCTGTCTATTTATAAGAATATCCATCTGTTCCCAGAATATAATCTGGTTTGACTGATCATCTTTGTAAAAAATGCTCTTTATCGTTACACTCAGTCACTGAAACATGGTCACACAAGGTAGCAGAGTTTCTTTTACAACACAGCAAAAACTTATTACACAAAAGATAAAAGAAATACATAAAAGCTACCTAAGTGTCGAATGCAGTTTAGAAAAATCTTATAACACCCAATAAAACAAAGTTTTCAACCTATTTCCTAACACCATAAATTTACAGAAATTCAAATTGAGAGAAAGTACTCCTCCATATCAAATATTTAAGGTCTATTTAACTGATTTTTCTTCAGTCTCTTTTCAGTGAACCGTGATGTCTTCTTGTGTGAATACTCACAAAGCTGAGAGCTTAAATTTTCTCACCTTCTAACAACCTGCAGAATGTTAATCAAATTTGAATGAAATCTGCATAAATTAAACTGCTGCTGAGGTAACTTACTCCCTGAACTGCTCTGAAAAGCTTTTTTCTGTGAGAGAGAGTCTATGGTTGCTTCTGACTCGAGTCAGCTCTTCTCTGAACTCCCCTAAAAGCTTTGAATCTCTGGGTTTGCTAAACTAAAGTCAACAATTGATTGTTTTGAAGTGAAAACAAAATAATGACCTTTCATGTTTCCTCTACTTAACATAAACTCTATAGTATGAACATCTTATTCCATTGACACTACACGATCCCCTGCTCTCTGACAATATATTGGATTAGGTGACTGTTCTATCAGGCCTCTATGACTCTTCCTTTTGTAATCAAAATCCGTACACAAAACAAAACAACATCTTATGCCACTATTTTGAAATCCAAACTTATAAATATCACATAACATTCAGCACAGTTACTGAGAGTGAGTGAGTGTGAGAGAGTGAATGAGATTGCAAATGTAAGAGAGAGAGAACAAGTGAGAGAAAGAGCAAATGAGTAAGAGTGAGTGTGAGTGTGAGTAAGTACCCCGACACTGGACGTGAGCCAAGCATACACTCACCAGATAAGGGCTGCTCAGAGCAGGGACACACACGTGCATTCCCTCATCCCCCTCCTTGCTGCACTGATCAAATATCCAAGCTGAAAAACCACACACTTTTGTATGAATTCTATAGAGATTCAGAATGTAAGGTTAGTGATAATTAAACAGTGGCACAGTGATTAGCACTGCTGCCTCACAGTGCCAGAGACCTGGGTTCAATTCCCGCCTCAGGCGACTGACTGTATGGAGTTTGCACATTCTCCCCGCGTATGCGTGGGTTTCCTCCGGGTGCTCCGGTTTCCTCCCACAGTCCAAAAATGTGCAGGTTGGGTGAATTGGCCATGCTAAATTGCCCATAGTGTTAGGCGTAGGGGAATGGGTCTGGGTGGTTTGCGGGTCGGTGTTTTTGGGCCGACTCCTGGTTTAGCGCCAATTCCAATCCCCTACCCCGGTGACTAGGAGTTGGGATCTGGTCTGTGAAATAACTCCACAGAGGCTGTTATCCCCTTGCCAAGTCACTCTTTATTTACACGTGCATAGCACTTAACACTGGTCTGGCATCCTCAGAGCCAGCTCTCAGAATGAACAAAACCTCTGACATTCCTGATTCTGTCAACCAGATTGGACTAGATTAACAGCCCGAATTAGGAAATGCATATTCTATGAGATCCACCTAGCCGAATTCATTCCAATTACTATACCTGTCCCCCTCAAAGTCCAGGGAAGTAGGCCTGTTCTTTCTCTTGTACCCTCTCCTGGGGCATTTTCATACTGGGTCCAGTTCCTCCAATTCAGCCTCAGATACGGGTAGCGTGTATGGGACTATAACCCTCCTCTTCTGCCAGGACCATCTCGAACAAATTCATCCTCTTTAGCAAAAAAGGCAGCGAGGCTGCAAGATCCATGATGTCTATCTCAGACTCTGGGGTCTCTTTGCTGTTAGACACAGGGGGAGAACCTATGGGATGCAACAGGCTTTCTGGCTGTTTTGAGTGGCCGGGTATGTTTTGCCCCTGCCCTTTTTCTGGGTTTGCAGGTTTCATGTGGCCATATCCTTGTTCAGAACTGCCTCACCTACCCAAACTTTGTGTGCCACAGGACCTGGGCTCTTATCAACCATGACTCTTATCCATGCGGGGCCACGTTCGTAGTTTCAACATTAAACTTCGCCCACTAAAGTAAATTGTCTTTCTCGTGTAGAGGAGTCTTGTGTTTGGTATTGACATTCCTGATGCCATTTCACTCCCACCTCCAGGTCCGGGAAGATCAGATTTAACCTGGTGCGGAGTCTTCTCCCCATTAGCAACTCTGTCCCTGTAGTTGCATGAGGGCATAGGAACCAGGACAGTTTGGTACCAAGTGAAGCTGTAGGCTAATTCTTTAAGCCTGCCTTCAGATTTTGGACTGCTGTTTCTGCCAGAATGATTGGACGACGAATGGTATGGATCTGTCCTTATACACTAAATGCCGTTCCACTGTAGGAAATCTCAAATTCCTTGCTGGTAAATGATGGCCTGTTGTCCATGGCCAACACTTCCGGGAATCTGGAAAGGGAACCGGCAGGCAGTGCAGGGATCCCTTGTGGCCGTTCCCCTTAATAGAAAGTATACTGTGTTGGGGGGGACGACTTACCTGGGGTAAGCCATGGGGTACAGGTCTCTGGCACAAAGTCTGTCCCTGTTGCTCAGAAGGGAAAGGGCAGAGGAGCAGAGCATTCGTCATTGGGGACTCCATTGTTAGGGGGACAGGTAGGAGGTTCTGTGGGAATGAGAGTGACTCACGGTTGATGTATTGTCTCCCAGGTGCCATGGCTCATGATGTCTCTGATCATGTTTTCGGGATCCTTGAAGGGGAGGGGGGAGCAGCTCCAAGTCGTGGTCAACATAGGTGCCAACAGCATAGGTAGGAAAAGGGATGGGGATATAAGGCAGAAATTTAGGGAGCTAAGGTGAAAGCTTAGAGCTACAACAAGCAGAGTTGTTATCTCTGGTTTGTTACCCGTACCACGTGCTAGTAAGGCAAGGAATAGGGAGAGAGAGGAATTGAAGACGTGGCTACAGGCATTGTGCAAGAGGGAGGGTTTTGGATACCTGGATAACTGGGGCTAATTCTGGGGTAGGTGGGACCTCTACAAACAGGATGGTCCACACCTGAACCAGAGAGGTACCAATATGCTGGGGGGAAATTTTGCTAATGCTCTCCAGGTGTGTTTAAACTAATTCAGCAGGGGGATGGGAACCCAAACTGTAGTGCGAGTATACAGGAGGTTGAGAGTAGTGAGGACCAAAATAAGATTTCAAGGTTGCAAGAGGGCACCAGCAAGTTAGAAGAAGGCTTGAAGTGTGTCTACTTCAATGCCAGGAGCATCCGGAATAAGGTGGGTGAACTTGCAGCATGGGTTGGTACCTGGGATTTTGATGTTGTGGCTATTTCAGAGACATGGCTAGAGGAGGGACAGGAATGGTTGTTGCAGGTTCTGGGGTTGAGATGTTCTAGTGTGAACAGACAGGATGGTAAATGTTGGGCGGGGATGGTGGCATTGTTAGTCAAGGACAGTATTACAGTGGCAGAAAGGACATTTGAGTGCTCGTGTACTGAGGTACTATGGGCTGAGGTTAGAAATAGGAAAGGAGAGGTCACCCTGTTGGGAATTTTCTATAGGCCTCTGAATAGTTCTAGAGATGTAGATGAAAGGATAGCAAAGATAATTCTTGATAGGAACGAGAGTGACAGGGTAGTTGTTATGGAGTACTTTAACTTTCCAAATATTGACAGGAAATATGATAGTTTGAGTTTTTTATATGGGTTAGTTTTTGTCCGATGTGAGCAGGAGGGTTTCCTGACACGTGTGTAGACAGGCCAACAAGGGGTGAGGCCATGTTAGATTTGGTACTGGGTAATAAATCTGGCCAGGTGTTAGATTTGAAAGTGGGTGAGCACTTTGGTGATAGTGACCACGATTTGGTTATGTTTAATTTAGCAATGGAAAGGGATAGATATATACTGCAGGGCAAGAGTGAGAGCTGGGGGAAAGGCAATTACGAAGCGATTAGGCAAGATTTAGGATGCATAGGATGGGAAAGGAAACTACAGGGGATGGGCACAATTGAAATGTGGAGCTTATTTAAGGAACAGCTCCTGCGTGTCTTTGATGAGTATGTACCTGTCAGGCAGGGAGGAAGTGGTCAAGCGGGGGAGCCGTGGTTTACTAAAGAAGTCGAATCTCTTGTCAAGACGAAGAAGAAGGCTTATGGTAGGATGAGACATGAAGGCTCAGTTAGGACACTTGAGAGTTACGAGTTAGCCAGGAAAGACCAAACGAAAGATTTAAGAAGAGCCAGGAGGGGACATGAGAAGTCGTTGGCGGATAGGATCAAGGAAAACCCTAAAGTTTTCTATCGGTATATCAGGAATAAAATGGAGTATGGACGTATGGAGTCAGCTATTACAAGGGGGCATAGCTTTAAATTAAGGGGGGGGGGGCAGGTATAGGACAGATGTTAGGGGTAGGTTCTTTACTCAGCGAGTCGTGAGTTCATGGAATGCCCTGCCAGTAGCAGTGGTGGACTCTCCCTCATTATGGGCATTTAAGCGGGCATTGGATAGGCATATGGAGGATAGTGGGCTAGTGTAGGTTAGGTGGGTTTGGATCGGTGCAACATCGAGGGCCGAAGGGCCTGTACTCTTCTAAAAGAATGATGAGAGTAAGATTAGGGCCAATCAAGGACAGGAGTGGGAAGTTGTGCGTGGAGTCCGAGGAGCTAAGGGAAATACTAAATGAATATTCACACTGGAAAATGACAATGTTGTCAAGGAGAATACTGAGATACAGGCTACTAGACTAGACGGGATTGAGGTTCACAAGGAGGAGGTGTTAGCAACTCTGGACAGTGTGAAAATATATCAGTCCCCTGAGCCAGATGAAATTTATCCTAGGATTCTCTGGGAAGCCAGGGAGGAGATTGCAGAGCCTTTGGATTTGATCTTTATGTCGTCATTGTCTACAGGAATAGTGCCAGATGACTGGAGATAGCAAAGATGTTCCCTTGTTCAAGAAGGGGTGTAGAGGCGACCCTCGTAATTACAGACTAGTGAGCCTTACTTCGGTTGTGGGTAAAGTGTTGGAAAAGGTTATAAGAGATAGGATTTATAATCATCTAGAAAGGAATAAGTTGATTAGGGATAGTCAACATGGTTCTGTGAAGGGTAGGTCGTGCCTCACAAACTTTATTGAGTTCTTTTGAGAAGGTGACCAAACATGTAGATTAAGGTAAAGCAGTTGATGTGGTGTATATGGATTTCAGTAAGGCATTTGATAAAGTTCTCCACGGTAAGCTATTGCACAAAGTACAGAGGCATGGGATTGAGGGTGATTTAGTGGTTTGGATTAGAAATTGGCTAGCTGAAAGAAGAAAGAGGGTGGTGGTTGATGGGAGACGTTCATCCTGGAGTTCAGTTACTAGTGATGTACTGCAAGAATCTGCTTTGGGTCCACTGCTGTTTGTCATCTTTATCAACGACCTGGGTGAGGGCGTAGAAGGATGGGATAGTAAATTTGAGGATAACACTAAGGTCAGTAGAGTTGTCAACAGTACAGAAGGATCTTGTAGGTTACAGGGGGACATAGATAAGCTGTAGAACTGGGCTGAGAGGTGGCAAATGGAGTTTAATGTGGAAAACTGTGAGGTGATTCACTTTGGAGGGAGCAACAGGAATGCAGAGTACTGGGCTAATGGTAAGATTCTTGGTAGAGTAGATGAACAGAGTGATCTCGGTGTCCATGTACATAGATCCCTGAAAGTTGCCACCCAAGTTGATAGAGTTATTAAGAAGGCATACCCTGTGTTAGCTTTTATTGGTAGAGGGATTGAATTTCAGAACCATGAGGTCATGCTGCAGCTGTACAAAACTCTGGAGCGGCCGCACTTGGAGTATTCAGTGCAGTTCTGGTCACTGCATTATAGGAAGGATGTGGAGGCTTTGGAAAGGGTTCAGAGGAGATGTATTAGGATGTTGCCTGGTATGGAGGGAAGGTCTTACGAGGAAAGGCTGAGGGACTTGACGCTGTTTTTGTTAGAGAGAAGAAGGTTGAGAGGTGACTTACTTGAGACATATAAGATAATCAGAGGGTTAGATAGGGTAGACAGTCAGAGCATTTTTCCTCGGATGGTGATGGCTAGCATGAAGGGGCATAGCTTTAAATTGAGGGGTGATAGATATAGGTCAGATGTCAGAGGTAGTTTCTTTACTCAGAGTAGGAGAAAGGGTGTGGAATGCCCTGCTTGCAACAGTACTAGACTTGCCAACTTTGAGGGCATTTAAATGGTCATTGGATAGACGTATGGATGAAAATGGAATCGTGTAGGTTAGATGGGCTTCAGATTAGTTTCACAGGTCGGTGCAACATCAAATGCCGAAGGGCCTGTACTGCTCTCAATGTTCTAGGCTCTGTTGCAAAAGATGCTTGCAGCTTTTCTATCCTCATCCCTGTGTTTGACAAATAAACTCTATGCACATCTGACCACTTTGAGTGGGCATCCACAATGACTAAGAACGTTGGGCCCATGAAAGGCCGGTGTCGTCGACTTGTAACTGAGTCCAGGGTTTACCCGGCTATTCCCACAACTGGGGGGGAGCGTCTGGTGGTAATTTTTATTTTTGGCACTCTGGGTACTGCCCCCAAATGCAGCATCCAATCTTAGTTATCACAATATAACTTCACACCAACATCTTCATTCTGGACACTCTTGGATGGCCCTAGTGGAGTTCAGTCCGTATCTGGCAGTGTCCTTTGCTTGGGACAATCGCTCTTGCTCCCCACAATAAAATGCTACCCTCTTTGGTGATCTGATCTCACCATGTCTAGAAAGGTTTCAATTCTGGTTGCAATGGCCTTTTGTTTTCCTCCATTACTACCAGCTGTTTTAGTTTTGCCAGGACCCGATCTTTTTGCGTCCACAGTCTGATATTGTATGCAGTGACTGGAAGTGTGTCCAGAAAGCCAGAACAGACTCTTCCAGTGGTGGTACCAACTGGACAGTGTTCCAACTTGTAATTATTTGCACTTAGAATGAGAGCCCACCACTGAATTCGACCTGAAGCAATGATGGCACTGTTTTGTCCTCTCTGAGTTGTCCTAGCAGGGGTTTGTGTTCAGTTACTATTACAAGTTGATGTCCATAAAGGTGTTGGCGGAACTTTCTCACACCAAAGATGACCGCCAAACTTTCCTTCTCTCTCTGGGTGTATTTGCGCTCAGCATCAGCCAAAGTCCAGGAATTACAAAGTATTTGGTGTTCTTCTCCATTTGGTTATCTGTGAGCCAACACTACATCCGTACCAGATGGTGAGGCATTGCACATCAGCGCCACATCTTGCTTGGGATCGTAATGTGCCAAAATTTTGGACAAAGATAGTTGCTTCTTCACTTCCCTAAAGGCTACATATTGGCTCTGAGACCAATTCCAAGGCTAAGCGTTTTTGAATAGCAGATATACGGGTGTAAGGATGGAGGCCAGTTTATATATGAATTTTCTGTAATAATTCACTAACCCAAGAAAAGCTCTCTGCTCTGGTACTGACTTGGAACCGGGGCATCTTTGATCTTCCTCGCTTGGTCTTCCAACAGTGTGATCGGTCTTGTCAATTCTATAGCCAAGTAAGTCACTCGGGGTACTTGGAACGTGCACTTTTCCCTTCTAAGGCGTATGCCTGCCTTGGACAAATGTCTAAGGACGATGTCCAAGTTCTCTAAGTGATTTTTATTGGTCTTTCCTGTTTTTCGAACACTATCCAGGGATAGCCCTTGTAAAATGTTCTCCATTGTCCAGTAAAAAATGGCACAGGCTGATGATACCCCAAACGGTCTTGTGTATTGGTACCTTATGGATATTAATTGTAGCATACTTCTGGGAATCCTCATCTAACAGCAGTTACAAGTACACATCGCTGATGTTGCAGCTTTGCGAATGATAGCTCCCCTGCCAGTTTTGTGTAAAAGTCTTCTATGTGAGGGATTGGGTGTTTATCTAGTTGCAGAAAGCAGTTTACCATTTGCTTGAAATACTCACAAAGGGGATCTGACCCATCAGGCTTCACAATTGGTATGATCAGTGCTGCCCATTCTGCAAACTGGACTGGTTTAAAGATTCCACCACTTTTCAGCTTCCTGATTTCAGTTTCTACTTTTGCACATAAGGCAAATGGCACTGGGCAGACCTTACAGAATCATGGAGTTACTTCCCGGTCAACGTGCAAAAGGTGGCCTTGTCTCCTTTGATGGTCCCTCAACCTTCCTGAAAAACGTCTAGGTATTTAATTAAGACTTCATTCAGGCAGCCATTTTCTCATTGAGAAATGTTGGGATAATCAAGGTGAACCTTTCTCAACCAATTTCATCCCATCAGGCTTGGGTCCAAGTCTTTTACTATAAGCAGTGGGAACTGAACCAGCAGCTTCTCTCATGAGACGGGAACTGAAGTCGTACCCTTAATTTGTAAATCGGTCCTCAGGCTAGCTGAGGTCTTTCGCAAACCTAAGGTTTGGAGTCCAGAGCAAATTGTGTTAAAGACTGGTTCTGCAATCATTGATACAGCCAAGCCAGTACCAACCGAGTGATCATTTAACCATATGTTTATTTTCATTGATTCTGACTTGTACGTTGCTAAGCAATTTAACTGTTCCAAACCAGTTGGAGGTGGGCTTTCTAGGGTGTGCACTGTGAGTTCTCTTACTGAATTCTGGCCTAGTGGGACTCTTTTGTTGTCTTGAGTCTGCATACAGACAGCAACTACAATGGCTCGTCGGCCTGGATCCTGAAGCAAATGTTAACCATTTGGTTGAGACTTGACTTTGTTTTGGGGTTTTGCTGTGGGATGGCCTCGAGTCCCTCTGTTCAGGGTATGTCCTGAGTGAAGCTTTGCAATTGCTTCTCTCAAGTAGTGTACACCAACCGCAGTCGGCCCGGTGAGAGTGTCCACTTCCATTGGCAAACCACATGAGCATAACTCATATGCTCCACTTGCCGCATTCTCTGATGCCAAAGCCAGTAGTGGTGCCTGATTGGAGTCCAGTTGGACTTCAGCTAGTAGGTACTTTTACATGAACACATCATTAATCCCACATACCAAATGGTCTCTCGGCATCTCATTAGGAGTTAAACCAAAATCATATGCCTCTGGCAATCGCCTTAACCTTGTCAAAAATTCTGACATGTATACCCCTGGTTCTTGAACTGCTGAGTAATAACAATAGTTCCTCAGAATTAGAGGAAGCTTGGGGTTGTAATATTTCTTAAGTAAATCTGTCAACTCTTGAAAGGTTTTAGTACCTGGTGCCTCAGAGAACATTAGCCTCCTAATAGCCAGAAAAGCTGCTGGCCCACACACTGTCAGGAGAATAACTCATTGCTTTTCATCTGCCCCAATGTAATTTGCACAGAAAAATAAACACATTCTTTCCACATACTGGTCCCAGACTTTGATGGCAGAAGCAAACAGGTTATGCTTTCCAAATAACAGCATGATGCCAGAAATGTTTAACCCAACTCAAAGTTGACTGTTGTGAGTGCATTTTTCAGGAACGTATTTCTTTTTCTCTCATTGCCACTGACGCAACTCCACACAGGCCAGTATCCCACCTCCAAGTCACCTGTTAGATACATGTGGAGAGTCCTTGATACTGATCCAACTCTCTCAGAGCCAGCTCTCAAGTGAGCAGGATGTCTGAAACTCCTATTCTTTGTCTGTCAGCCAACGTTCCCTGATTGGAACAGATTTACAGTCCCTAATCAGGGATCTTATATTCTATGAGGTCCACCTGGCTTCCCTTATTACAATCACTATAGCCTGTATTTCTCTAACTCTGTTTCTTAAACAAAATAACAAACAAAATTGGTCGGTTGGCTCTGCTGCACTCTGTAATGGAACATTTTTTGGAATTACTCATTTTTTTCAGAATGATCAACTTATTGCTTTGACTTTTGTTTTGCCCGGCAAGTTATTAATGAAGTCCTCAGTGACATTCATGTTTAATGTTCTCACAAACCAGAACTCAGAGAACTGCTGCTGTGTTTGTTGCTGGAAGGCTCACGGGAAGCCTGACTGGTTTTTTTGGAGGCATGGCAAAAGGTGTTTTTTTTTTGCTTCATTGGAAATGAAAGGTGTGAGAAGTGTTCAGCACATCTGACACAGCATTTGTGCAGAGAGAAAACAGATGCCAGTGATCCTGCACTGGGAATAGTGAAGGTTGTGAACCCAGACTGTTGACCTTGGCTTCTCTCTCTACAGCGGTTGCCAAGTCTGGGCTGAGCATTTCCAGATCTTATTTCAGCTTCTGCAGTAGGTTCCTCTCCTATTCATGATTGGTATCTGTAAACATGGTTATTTTTAATTAATTGAGAAACATTTATCACTCAATGCAAAGCGTATTTTTTTTCTGTTAAGTCCACTGTATGGATTAGAATAGCAATTATTGCAAGCAAATTGGTTGGTGCTCATTTACTGGAATGTTTACTCTTGCTACTAATAAGCTTGGAAGTGAAACCAGGAATCATGAACCAATGTCACTGTGAAAGCAAGATATTCTCAGTAGTAGATGGGATTGCTGCTTGCATTGCTTGTGAAATCAAGTCTTTTGGATGTTGCTGATCTGACATTGCATTGGGCCAGATTCACTGTGCGAGCGTAAATGAACAATTGAGCTGTGAACAATGGCTGACAATCACTGTAAAGCGTGTCTGAAACCCAACCTTTTGATGGGCTTTACAAACATGAAGGGGAGGGTCGACGGGGTTGGGATGGTGGGGAGCGGCTGGATAAAAGGGTCCAGTTGCAAGAGAAAAACAACAGGATCCAGGAATTCACTCCCTCGGCCTGCTCAACAGCTTAATCCTCTCTGGAGAAAAGTTAAAAATCACACAACAACAGGTTATAGTCCAACAGGTTTATAGAGCTAATGCAGTCACCCTGTAACCTTAGAGAGTATAAAATAATGCACTTACTATAAAATCAGTTGCAGGTGATGGTGCTGACACGATGGTGTAGATTTGGGAAAGTGGTGTTGCTGTTTCTTCTACACGCACTGTGACTCCTATGTGAGGTCAAAATATTGGTTCAAGTAAATGGTATCAGGAGCAGTAATGGCTGGAGTGTACATTAGAAAGACTCAGTGTCTTGGTATTCTCACTATTTGTTCCACCCCCACAGAACCAGACCTTAATAGACAAGAACCCAGAAACCAAAACCAGTTCCTAGTGAGGATGAGCTTACAGCTCAAAATTGTGTTGACTTCAAACTCATTACAAAATGACAACCTGAAAGGCTGGTTTAGAAAACTGAGAATTGAGATTTGGGGTTTGAAATGAACCATTGAGCAAGCCTGGGCTGTATCTTACCAGATATCAGATAGGTGTCATTTTCATCAAGTTTCAAGAAGGGTTTCTCTCTGTCAGGTCTGGTGAGTTTTTCTCATGTCATTATTCCAAAATCACTTCATTAACTAGGGACTGCATCCCTATGACATCATTCTCAACCTATGCTGGTTGGATCCTCCCACCCACCATAGGAGTAAGTATTTGTAGCTACCGGGATACCTGGCACTTGCACCAGCCGTGCATCCAGGGGCTGGCATCCGGAACTGCCCTTTACCATTAATGTAGTGGCACGTGGCCACAAAGCAATGCCTCTCACAGTGAGTAGTTGGCACAGCTGACAATGTCCTGCATGTACAACTGCACAGACCTAGTCTTGGCATGTTTAAGCTCCAGGCCACACAGTTTACCCATCCTTAGCTACATGCCATCTTACAACTCTCAGTGTTTCTTTCTCTCTCAGTGCCCGCTGTAATCCAGCATCTTTTCGTTGTTCACTGTGGACTATTATATGTAGGAAAGCCTTCAAACTGTTCATCTTTATTTGCTAAAACCCAATGTGAACATGAGACACACAAGCAGAAACTGTCTTTGGAACAGCAATACAGTGCTTGCATGTTGAGTACTGACAGTTTGATAATCAGTGAGTGATCCCTGCACCCATCTCGTATTTACTGAAATTGGGTGTCAGTTACCTCCTGTCTGACTTGTAGCATCCAGCCTTCCTGGGCCCTGTCATGGTGAAGGTGAATGTCATTATTCTCCTCATTAGAAGACTGCTCCCACACTCTCAGCTCATCAGTCTCCACCACGCCCACCTTTGTACTTGCTCCATTTGTACAAAGTGCGAACGCTAAGATTATACAGCACACTCTGTTCAGGCTGTGCTGTAAGTACTCTACCATCCCAACTATATCTTCAGGAGACTAATCATCTCCTTGATGACTGTGGTCAATGATTGGACTGCACTCTGTCAACAGTCCACCTCAGTTTGGGGGTTTCATAGACACATAGAAGCATAGAAGATAGGACTAATGTGAGGCTATTTGACCTTCCAAGCCTGCTTGGTCATTCATTATGATCTTTACCTAGGGACTGCATCCCTATGACATCATTCTCAACCTATGCTGGTTGGATTCTCCCACTTACCATAGGAGTATTTGTACTTACCGGGATACCTGGCACTCACACCAGCCATTTTGAGGGTGAGACCATGTGACCCTTCAAACCTGCTCGGTCATTCATTATGATCTCACTCTAATCTCATTCTCCCTCCAAATCTCTTGATCCTTTCAGCTACATCTTTCTCCTTCTTGAAAACACGTAATGCTTTGGCCTCAGTCACTATCTGTGGAAGTGAACTCCAGAGGCTCACCACTCTCAAGGTGAAGACATTTCTCCGTATCTCAGTCCTACCACTTATCCTTAAACCATGACTCTCTGGTTGAATAATAGAGTGACCAGCCATGTTTGTAGAAGGTAGTCCAGGAACCATCCTGGCAATTGTGACTCCTAACTGGGCCAGTGTGCTGGAAATGAACAGCTTGCTATTCCTGGAGTTATCGCAAAACTTAAAGAACTCAAAAGTACATGAAACCTGTCTAATTATCTGTCCTTTAGACCCAGTTTGTCAGAAAGCAAGGGCCAGGCTTCTGTACTCAAAACACTTGATTCTAATGATCGATAAGCAATTTTGTACTATCCATGTTACTAGTTAAAACTTTAATGTACTGCTTAAACACCCCCATTGCACAAACAAACACAGGCTAAAACTATGGGTATAATACACGGAGGGAAAGACTGCGAAGGCAGTGGTCCCTGTCCACAGGGCTTGCCACGGTTACCCTTACACTTATCAGAATGCTGCTTCCTGACCTTCCTCATCTGGATACATTCACTTGCTTGCAGGAGGCAGAGGGTGACTGCTTCACACTCAGAAAGATTACTTATTAATTTTGCAGCCACTGGAGAGGGAAAATGAGCAGAGTTCCCGCAGGCTTGAGATACGTTTGACAGCACGGCAGAAACAACTCCCTGTACTCCAGAGATCTGAAAGAGCCACTCCCACATCAGTTCAATGCAGCTGTCACCATGACGACCACTGGGAGAGAATGGCCATCATCTCCCTTGAGTCACAGGTTCCTGTGTCTATAGTTGGTGTAATTCAGTGACAGGCTGTGCCTGACCGATCCAAAGGGAAGGGCAGTGAGGATGGTAGACTCTGACCCACCCCTCCTGTATCTCCTGAGGGAACCTCTCCCTGTCCAACAGCTGCTGGGAGCTTTCTGTTGGCCTTGGGTTTGCTGACACACCTATTGCTCCTTTGTTCCTTTGTTCCTTTGTTACAACCCAACAGTGGGCCCTGCTGTGCCTGATATATTGCTCGCATTTCCAGTGAACCTGTGTAGGCAATGTTAGAAACAGAACAAGTAATGACAGTAATGAGAGCAGCCTTCCACACTCAAAAGGGCCACTTTACATGATGCTCCATACAGTGGGACATAGAGACGCTCATGGAATGCTACATGACACTTTGCATTGCACTTTATTGAAATAAAAGCACCATTAAACACGTCCTAAATATACAGTAACAGACTGCATGTGCTTTCATCGATGAAAGCATTGAGTATAGGAGTTGGGACATCATATTGCAGCTGTATAAGACATTGATAAGGTCACATTTGGAGTACTGTGTGCAGTTCTAGTCACCCTATTATAGAAAGGATATTATTAAACTACAAAGAGTGCAGAAAATATTTACCAGGATGTTACCTGGACTAGAAGGTCTGAGTTATAAGAAGAGGCTGGAAAAGCTGGGACTTTTTTCTCTAGACCATCGGGGAATGAGGAGTAACCTTACAGAGGGCTATAAAATCATGTCATGATTTGGAGATGCCGGAGTTGGACTGAGTGTACAAAGTTAAAAATCTCACAACACCAGGTCGATGACAACTACCTGATAAAGGAATAGCGCTCCAAAAGCTAGTGCTTCCAAATAAACCTGTTGGACTATAACCTGGTGTTGTGAGATTTTTAACTAGATAAGGTAGATAGTCCAAAACTTTTCCCCATGGTAGGGGACTCTAAAAACTAGAGGGCAGTGGTTTAAGGTGAGAGCAGAGAGATACGAAGGGTCCAGGGGGCAATTTGTTTCCACACAGAGGGTGGTTAGTGTCTGGACCAGGTTCCCGGAGAGAGTGGTGGAGGCAAATATAATTTAGTCATTTAAGAAACATTTGGACAAGTACATGGATGGAAAAGGTATGGAGGGATATCGACCAAACGCAGGCAAATGGGACTATATTAATCATGAAAACTAGACGGCATGGGACAGGTTGGGCCGAAGGGCCTGTTTACATGCTTTAACCTTCTATGACTCTATGATTGTGGGTACTGAACACTGTTCCTCCAAGCTCCACATCATCCACAAAAGGCATTATTGTAGAAACACTGTGTTGTATTCGATTTATAGGTCAAGGTAAGAGGAAGCAGTTCCATGCCCTTCTGCAGCCAATGAGACCTTGAATTGTTTTTGTGAATTGCCTGTGATTACTAATGCTTCATGGAAAGGACTATCTTCAATCTGCAATGACCAATGACATGGTCGAGATTACTTGTGATTTGGATCTCACACAGTTGGAAACTGCCTGGATTTCACATACACAATACTCTGACACTGCCTGTATTTCTCACACCCCATACTCGACACTGCCTGGATTTCATGCACAATACTTTGACACTGCCTGTATTTCACACAGACCATACTCAACACTGCCTGTATTTCATGCACAATACTCTGACACTGCCTGTATTTCACACACACCATGCTCTGACACTGCCTGTATTTCATACACAACGCTGTGACGCAGCCTGTATTTCACCCACACATGATGTCTGACACTGCTTGTATTTCACATGCTCCATGCTTTGACACTGCTTGTATTTCACACACACCACAGACTAACACTGCCTGGATTTCACACACACCAAGCTCTGACACTGCCTGTGTTTCTCTCACACACACACACACGCATGCTTTGACATAGCTTGTATTTCACACACACTAAGCACTGACACTGCCTGTATTTTACACACAATGCTTGACACAGCCTGTATTTCTCTCTCTCACACGCACACATGCATGCGTTGACACAGCTTGTATTTCGCACACACAAAATGCCTGACACTGCCTGTATGTACACGTACACAATGCCTGACACTGCCTTTATTTCACACACACAATGCTTGACACAGTCTGTATTTCTATCTCTCACACATACACCCACATCATGCTTTAACACAGCTTGCATTTCACACACACACAATGCCTTACACTGCCAGTATTTCATCTATACCATGCTCTGACACTGCCTGTATTTCACACACACCACACAGTAACACTGTCTGGATTTCATGCACACCAAGCACTGACACTGCCTGTATTTCTCACACACAATCATGCATACGTTGACACAGCTTGTATTTCACATACACACAATATCTGACAGTGCCTGTATTTGCACCTACACAATGCCTGACCCTGCCAATATTTCACACACACACAATGCTTGACACTGTCTGTATTTCACACTCACCCACAACACACACATGCTTTGATACTGCTCGTTTGTCACACATAATGCATGACACTGCCTGTATTTTCTCTCACACGCACACACACAATGCCTGACATTGCCTGTATTTCACACACACAAACAATGCCTGACACTGCTTGTATTTCACACACGCACACACAAAGCTCTGACACTGCCTGTATTTCACACACACAATGCTTGACACAGCCTGTGTATATCTCTCTCTCTCACACACACATACATGACTGCTCTGACACAGTTGTATTTCACACACACATAATGCCTGACATTTACTGTATTTTACATAGACACAATACCTAACACTGCCTATATTTCACACACACACACAATGCCTGACACTGCCTGTATTTCATACACACAATGCTTGACACAGGCCGACATTTCACACGCACACACATGCATGCTTTGACACTGCTTGTATTTCACACACACATAATCCTTGACACCGTCTGTATTTCACACACACATACACATAATGCCTGACACTGCTTGTATTTCACACAACGCAATCCCTGACACTGCCAATATTTTACACACACCATGCTCTGTCTCTGCCTGTATTTCACACGCTCCGTGCTTTGACACTGCCTGTAGTTCACATACACCACGCTCTAACCCTGCCCCAATTTTATGCACACCATTCTCTGACACTGCCTGTATTCCATACACAATGCTGTGACACTGCTGGGTGTTCATGTGCACTGTACTCTGACTCTGTTATATTTCACGCACAATGTGCTCTGATGATTTCCACCATAACCCGTCAAGTGATAATTGATGCAATGGCCTTTGTAGGGGTTTCTCTGATCATTCAGACATTGAGCTCACATCTTAATCCAGAAAAGAAATCACTGACTTTGCCCACATTATGTATGGACGCCGCTATTTTCCAATCACGGTGTGTAGTTCGGAAAGAATATTTTATGGGAGGTGAAGCAAGTTGAGTTGGATGTTGTGAGTAATAGGCTCAGCCTAGCTATCTGGTTCCCTCCTCACCCTGAACCTCCATCTCCCTGTCTACCTGGAACTCTCTGGAGAGGCCATCACAACTGTCCCACCCCTTCCAATGTTCCAACTCCCCTGCTGCATTTATGACTGTAACTCTCATTCTTAGCTCTAACACCCTGCTCCTCAAGTTTAATCCTGCCCAAGCACCGTGACCACTTCCCCCATTGTGTGCCTTGCCACCCATACTCACCCTTCCCCACTTGCAAACACTACCAGTTCCCCACTTTAGCACTTCGCTGTCCTTGTCCCTTCAGTATTCCAGAGTGCTGCCTTCATTGGCCAACATTAAGTCCCCTCGCTGCCCCATCACAACAGTGTCCTTTGATACACCCCCCCACCCCTTCTTGATGTACATTGAGCTGGTTCCCCAGGACTGATCCCACACCATCCCTTCCCCAAACCCAGACTGACTCCATACTGACATGGCCAGACAGATCCAACTGAATTCTGACCAGACTCTGAGTGACCAGGCTCTGACTGGACACACTCTGACTGAAGGCTGACCAGGCTCTGACTGGCCATGCCCTGACTACGAAACCCTGACAGAAAGCTGACCAGGCCCTGACTGACCAGGCCTTGACTGAAGGCTGATCAGGCCCTCACTGACCATACCCTGACTGACCAGGCCCTGACTGACCAGGCCTTGACTGAAGGCTGACCAGGCCCTGACTGAATGCTGACCAGGCCCTGACTGACCAGCCCTGACTCAAGACTGACCATGGCCTGCCCACTCTCCAATCAGAATCCTGGCTGAAAATCCATGAATCCTGCTGACTGCCTGCACTTGGACCTGCAAGACTGACTGTGGTCCAATCCTGTGATTGGATTGAGGCAGAGCCCCTGACCCTGACTCCCCAGCATATATGACTGAGAATTGCGCAAGCCCCTGGACTGTGAGAGGATACTGGCCTTGACTGACTATACACCCGGTCTCATTACAGTACACCCAGCCTGGGCATAACTGAGGACTGCTCCCACTTTGAGTTTGAGACATGGCCACTCAGTAGTGTCCATGTAATGTGTTTGCTGTGTTTGTTGATGCCACATGACAGTGATAGTGTGAGCACAGTGCCATACAGCACCATGTCCAGTCCTTTGACTGATCACTACTGACAACCAGGACTTGAGTCTCCATGAAACAGAAAGGCAAGACAGAGTTTAAGTCTGACTGAGGGCATAACGTGCAAAAAGGCAAGGCAAGGATCTTGTGATCTAACTGAATGTAAAGTGAGTGAGTGATAAGGGAGTGTGCGAGCCACCCTATAATACAGCCTGCCCCAGTCTGTGGGCCAGCTGCCAGTCTCTGTGTGGACAGTGTCTTTGAGGCAGTATTACATTGGGAGGTGCTGGGGCAGTATTAAGATGCAGGAGCATACCACATATGGATCAGAGATGTGCCATGAGGGTTCACTGACGCTGGTATACATTGGATGCCAGTGTTCATGGATATGAGGTCATACAATCACAGAGCTGTACAGCACAGAAACAGACCCTTCTGTGCAACTCATCCATACTGATCTGAAATACTAAATTAATCTAGTCCCATTTGTCAGCATTTGGCCCATATCCTTCTAAACCCTTCCAATTCATATACCCATCCAGATGTCTTTTAAATGTTGCAATTGTACCCACCTCCACCACTTCCTCTGGCAGCTCCTTCCATACACGCAGCACCCTTTGCGTGAAAAAGTTTAGATCTTATCCCTCTCACCTTAAACCTATGCCCTCTAGTTTTGGACTCCCCTACCCTGGAAAAAGACCTTGACTATTCACCCTGTCCATGCCCCTCATGATTTTATTAATCTCTATAAGGCCACCCCTCAGTCTCCGACATTCCAGGGAAAATAACCCTAACCTGTTCAACCTCTCCCTAAATCTCTCCCTCTCCTACCCTGGCAACATCCTTGTAAATTATTTCTGAAACATTTCAAGTTTCACAACATCTTTCCGATAGCACGGAGACCAGAATTGGACATTGTATTCCAAAAGTAGCCTAACCAATGTCCTGTACAGCCGCAACATGACCTCCCAACATCTGTACTCAATATTCTGACCAATAAAGGAAAGCATACCAAACGCCTTTTTCACTATTTTGTCTACCTGTGACTCCACTTTCAAGGAACTATGAACCTGCACTCCAAGGTTTCATTGTTTGACAACACTCCCAAGGACTTTGCTAATACGTGTATCAGTCCTGTCTCATTTGCCCTACCAATATACAGCACCTCACATTCACAGTGTGGATGGACACAACACAGGAGACTTGAGCAACTATTTTCCAAGATGAAGGGACAGAGAAGTAAGCAGTGAGATGGAGTCATCAGGTACTAGCTCTGACTTTCACGTCGGGCGTTGTCACTGTTTTTATCCAGCAGGATGAATACGATACTGGGATTAAGGTGAGATTAACCGTTAATGAGCAATGAGCCTTGATAACACAAGCCACATTGTTGTCACTCAGTTGTGGCAATTTCTCTCCAGAACCAGGACTTGGTTGGAAAGTGTGATAGTGTTGAGAGTGTGTTGCTGGAAAAGCACAGCAAGTCAGGCAGCATCCGAGGCCTCATCCCTGATGAAGGGCGCCAGCCCGATTTTCCTGCTCCTCGGATGCTGCCTGACCTGCTGCGCTTTTCCAGCAACACACTCTCAACTCTGATCTCCAGCATCTGCAGACCTCACTGTGTCCTGGAAAGTGTGATACTTTGGTCTTTATATTTAACTTTTTATCTGATAATCAAGGACCTTTTTCAACATCTCACAGGGCTGGGAAGATTCTGCTGCCTGAATATGCCTGTCCCAAAGTGAGGTTGGGAATACATTCTCCTCAGCTTACAAACATTTCTCAAAGCTCACAGAAAGCTAAAAATCAAGAGTGAAATCTCTTACCTCCTGGAGTTTGAAACTGGACTCCACACTTTTCATCTGGGACATCTTGTACAAGCAGATTAATTTGTTCAATGCGACGGTCCGTATTAAACGTATTGATGGTTACAGTGAGGATGTATATGGGAATCCATTCAAAATCCAAGTATACTGGGTCATTTAGATATATCTGAAGCAGACAGTAGTTTTAGAAAGTTGCGGGACTGATGAACATTGACAGATTCAAAGCAAGTCTTGTACCAGGTTCTGAACAATGACTCGGGGTGAGCAATAAATAGCACCTCGCTGTTTCCTGAGAATGAATTTTAAAAGCTACAGACCAATTGTTCAAAGACACCTTTATACCAGATGTTCCCTATGATGTGGAACTGAGTCCAATGTACAGCAAAGACCTAGCAATGAGTTCCTTTCAGACTCCTGAGTACATTCAAACCAAATATTGAGGGATTTCTAGTCTAGTGTCTATAACGCAGAGTGTGAATTTTCTTTAGCCTGGTCTGGTACAGAAACCAAAGCGCAGTTGACCATGGCCTATTCTGAACATAACTGTCCAGCCAAGCCTGGACAGTTGACAATTTCATTTGCTCACAGCACAACCCTGGGGATTACCAGTAATTTCTAACTGGAGAAGATTCCAGGATAATATAGTACAGTCAGTGACTCAAAGGCACCATTGGCTCATGAGTGAGCACTCTCGGAGTGCCTCTGGGTGAAGGGGACAGAGCACTACACATACCTGAACTGTGTAATACATGGTATCATCAATCTGATGTGTCTTTCTCGCAGTGTGCAGGAAGAATTGATCCCTTGGCATGGAGGTGACAGTGATCCCTGTGATCTCATCGTCAATCACAACTACCTGGAATTCATTGATCTTGGTTCCTGGAAGACTGTTCTCGGGCACTGTCACAATGCTGACAAAATTTTCTATAACTGAACAGAGCAAGAAAACAGAAAAATCCCAACAATTTCAACAAGCGCTTCAGGAGGTTATCATGTATCGGTGAGCTTCAACTCATTGGGAGCACTCTTGCCTTGTGATCTGGCTGCAATGTCAGGGGGTTCATCTTTCAGATGACATGTCACATTAAGACCCTGACTGCGCTTTCTGGTCAATGTCAATGACCGTCCCATGGTCCTTTTCTGACGAAGACCAATGCGGTGATGCCCAGTGTCTCGCAAACATTTGTTGCCCTAATGAACAATCGGGTTCCTCAAAGGATAAGACACTGAAAGAGAGAATTGGGTAATCTGCACACAGCTGCTTGTGGGATCTTGCTGTGTATGCATTAGCTATTGTGAAATTTTCCATCGAAGAGAAGGTGAGTTCAAAACTGATATGAGGAGAAACGACTTCTCTCTGTGGGTTGTGAATCTGTGGGACTCACTGCCCCAATCTTCAGTGGAGGCAGAATCAATCAATAGATTCAAGAAAGAAATGGATAAGGGAAGCATGATAAACGGCTATGGGGAGCAGGCAGGAGAGTGGAGTTGAGTCCAGGCTATCGTCCGGCTCCTATCCCCTATGTTCCCAACTCACCATTCCACAATGTCTCAAAGAGGCAGCAATCTACTCCATCCCTCAGTCTCCTTTTCAACCTCCCCCACTGTCCTCTTTCATTTCCTCCCTCTAACTCCAAATCTGTCCAACCTGAAAGCAAGTTACTTGTTAAAAGACTTACTGATTTCGCCTCCGTCACTGAAGTTATCTGAAACAGAACATGAGAAACAGATCGCAATCAATCATCAGGACATTACAAAGAGCAGGGAGTGAGTGAGAGAATTTAAGTCCTTTAAAACCTCAGTGCAGTTTTTATTCTGACCTGTTGAGTTTGGGAAAGAATGACACAGTTCTGAGGACAGACACTGTTACAAGTGCAGGGTTTAATAAAATGTGGAACCAGTGGGAACAGGCAGCTCTGTATTTTGGCGTTGTACATTATTAGGCCAACAGAAATAGATAGATAGATAGAGAGCGCGAGAGAGAGAAGGGATACACAAACGAAAGAAGAGATACACAAACTAATAGCAAGGCAAACAGTGACAAATATGGACTCACATACACACACTCACAAACACACAACATTCACAGTCAGATACATGCTCACACATTCACACACTCTCCCAGACACATTCAGGCAGTCCCTCAGAGACACGCACACATGCACATACTGAGACTTACACACAGACCTCACATGTATAATTACACTTATGCACAAAGACACACATACATGATCAACCAGACATGCTCACATATACAAACACAAACATGCGAAGAATAACGTAAATCCACATTTAAGCAGAGTCCCACATTTGCACAGGCACTTCAGCAGAATAAAGATGAACAATAACGAAGAGGATCAATAAATAGCTACCCAAGGAAGGTAGGATTCTTCTTCAGATATTCCATGTAAACACAGAAGGTGTCACTGTAAGGAGTAATTCATCAATAACATGAGAAACAAGGAAGTAGACTGAGTATTTCAACTTACTCCTCACGACAAGAACTAGGGGAAGCAGCCTGAGGAATGATGGCAGCTCCATTCTGTGAGACCTTGATGGAAAGTCTCTCACCAAGTCAGATTCTTCTGTCACTGGGTATCACCCTGGTCACTCTAAGTTCTCCCTCTGCCTCAACCCACCCTTGAATGGCTAATAAAGTGCTAGGTAGAGCTACAAGGTGTCAGGACCTAGCAACAGAGAAACAGAGGCTGTCCCACCCACAAAACATAGAAACACAGACTGTCTGACCCACACAACACAAAAACACAGGCTAACACACAAAAAGAACACAAAAATACAATTTAACTCAACCATACAACACAGAAACATAGGCTAACTCACTCAAACAATATAAAAACACAGACTAAAATACTAAACACAGAAATACACACTGTCAAGCACACAACAGAGAAAAACAACACAACCCAGAAACAGAGGGTGTCTCACTCACATCACACAGGAGCACAGACTGTCCAACTTGCACAACTCAGAAACACAGGCAGACTTAACCACAAAACACAGACAATCTCACCCACACAGCATAGCAATACAGAATATCTCTTCACACAACACAGAAACACCAGCAGTCTTACACACAAGGAAATACAGGCTGCCTCATGCATACAGCATGAAAACACAGACTGTCACACACACACACTCAAAGCAGAAAGGCAGCCTCACAATCACCACATAAAAACACAGATTGCCTCACCCAAACATCACAGAAACAAACAGAATGCAACAGAAATGAATATAGTCTTACCCACGCATCACAAAAACACTTGCTGTGTGAATCACACAATAATAAAAGCCAGACTGTGTCAACCATAAAACACAGAAACACAGGCAGTCTCACCCACACAACACAGAAAGACAGACCGTCCTATCCCATCTGAACTGCCTTCTGCAGTGGCTTAGCAAATCAACCAGTGAGTAAGACAATTGCTGATCTTGGCAACAATGCTGCTATTTCTTTTAAGCTATTCTGCAGTCCAGACCCAGATGTTTAGAAAGTTTTAGTCCCTCAAATAAAAGGCATTCGAACTCTTAAAACACAATTCAATTAAATAACATATTATTACCAGGAATATAGGGATTTTAAAATGTTTATTTTGTTTAATGCATATTCTAGACATATAAAGTTTCAATAACTGAAAGAAAAACAAATGGAATTGTTCTGAGGATAGTTTTCTTCAAGAGATTTGTGGGTAAATGGTGCCACAAAGTGCAGTGTGATAGGTTCTTAAACGTGAACATTGGAGTATGAGCTAAAATCAGAGGCAGAAATGTTTCAAAGAAACCTGCTACTGTGTTTTGAATATGCATGGTGATGTAAGATGCTCAATGAAAATTATGATGAAATAATAGATGTTTAAATGCTGGAAAAGATTACAAGAGTAATGTATTCTGCAAAGGTTGTCTCTCTCCAGATCCTTATTTCTGGGAATTTTACACTCTAGTTATGGCCCCTCAGACATTCCCAACTCCTTTCTCATCAACACTGACAGCCATTCCCGAACTTTAAGTTCTTGAATTCAATCCTTAAATTCCTCCACCTCACTAACCCTTTCCTCCTCCTTTAAAGTTTTTAGAAGTCCAGCTCTTTAATAAAGTATTTGATGATGTGATTGTGAATTTGGGAGGTGTGGTTAGTAAGTTTGCGAATGACAATAAAATTGGTTGTGTAGTGGACAGTGAAGAAGGTTACCTCAGATTACAACAAGACCTTGATCAGATTTGCTGATGGGCCAAAGAGTGGCCAATGAAGTTTAATCTAGATAAATTTGAGATGCTACATTTTGGTAGGGCAAATCAGGGCAGGACTTATACACTTAATGGTAAGGTCCCAGGATGAGTTGCAAAATAAAGAGAACTTGGAGTGCAGGTTCATTGTTCCTTGAAAGTGGAGTTGCAGGTAGGCAGGATAGTGAAGAAGGCATTTGGTCAGTGCATTGAGTTTAGGAGTTAGCAGGTCATGTTGCGGCTGTACAGAACATTGCTCGACCACTTTTGGAATACTGCATTCAATTCTGGTCTCCGGGCTAAAGGAAAGATGTTGTTAAATTTAAAAGTATTTAGAAAAAGATTTACAAAGATGTAAGGGAGAGGCTGAATAGGCTGGGGCTGTTTTCCCTGGAGCGTTGGAGGCTGAGGGGAGTGACCTTATAGAAGTTTATAACTTCATCAGGGGCTTGGACAGGGTGAACAGTCAAGGTCTTTTCCCTGTGTTAGGGAAGTCCACAATTAGGGGGCATAGGTTTAGGGTGGGAGGGGAAAGATCTAAAAGGGACCTAAGAGGCAATTATTTCATGCAGAGTCTGGTGTGTGTATAGAATGAGCTGCCAGAGGAAGTGGTGGAGGTTGGTACAATTACAACATTTGAAAGGCATCTGGATGGGTATATGAATAGGAAGGGTTTAGAGGGATATGGGCCAAATGCTGACAAATGTGACTAAATTAGGTTGGGATATCTGGTTGGTTTGGACGAATTGGACTGAAGGGTCCGTTTCTGTGCTGTACATCTCTATGGCTCTATAACCTCCACATTTTGTGGCAAACGTTTGATTTATTTTTGTGAAGTATCATGGAGCATTTTATTAAAATAAAGTCATGGTATAAATGCAAATCGTATACAATTTTTCAGATCCTCTCCACAAGTTTTCTGTCCTCCGTCATTTCATATTAGTGCGGTAAACTCTACATTTCTTCTGCGTATACCCCAGTCAGCCTCATTTAACAATAGTCTTGTTCAGCTTTTCTGCTGTCCTCACATTGGATGCTGGAGAATTAAAGACAGGAGCGCATAGCATAGTTGCTAAGCTGCAAACTACAATGACTCATATTTTATGTCAACAACATCAGAAAACCTTAGACATTCTGCTACACAAGAACTAAACAATAAACTACGGTATTGTGAATGAGAGGTTAATTTGCAGTTGTATAACATGCCTGACCTGACAAAGGTAGGTATTGCCTCATAAACCAGGAGAGTGAGGTCCATTATTTCAACTCCGCCCTGCCCCAGGACTATTGGACTGGTATTGTTCTGTCCCATTTGATGTATGTTTCCCATGGACTTGTTTGTGCTTCCTCACATTTGGCTGCAACAACAAAATCACATACACAAACACACTCAAACACACACACACAAACACACACACACACAGCAATTCAATACAGTACATCAGGGGTGGGGGGTGAGTATGGCATATAATGTTTGCAGATCTTTATCTCATCTCCCCTTCTGGTTGTCTTGGATCAGACTATCAAAAACATTTATCTTAAAAGGTTCCTAAGCAAGGGAAAAACCATCTTAAGGAGAAATCAATCAATTTGCTATTCTTATTGTTGATTTTCACTTGAAAGCCCTTTCTTACCTGATACCTTTCTTGAACCCAACCAATTTATTGTGATTCACTAAGAAAATGATTTTAGAAAATAATCCCATTTACTTATGTGAATGTCCCGTTTATACCTAACTCTATAACCTACCATTTTAACTCCGTCATGAACCCTGGGGAGCTTTATTGTGCAAAGCAATATTAATGTCCTGCAAAAAGAATTCAAATGCTCCCACTTACCCCTGTTCATTAACACAATTTGTTTAATCACTTTTTCTTTACGAGGACTTTGATTTCTCCAAAGATAACCCACTAAATAATGCCTGAGTCCATCTCATTATTGGAGAGATCAGCGAAATTTGCAGCTCGAAAGCAGATCTTTCAGCCTGTTGTATCTGTGCTACGCAGTTATGGCTGTAAAGAAGATGCATAAATTGCAAGATCAGCATTAGATTCGAAATGGTATGGTGATGATAAGGTGAACTGTGGTGTTCTGTTCCATGAAACTTTGCAAGAGACATATAAAGTATGCGTTATCTTTAACGCCCCTAGATTTGGACATGCATCCTAACCAACTCTCGTGTTACTAGTAGTAAAGCTTTGCTGTAATGCAGTTTTATATTAACTTTCCTAGACGTTAATTTCTGCTTTATTAAAATGGAGAGTGTTTTCAAAAAATATTCTTTCGTTGTTGGCAAGGTCAGCATTTGCTGCCCATCCCTCATTGTTTTTGAGAAGATTGTATGAAGATTGACGAGTTCCTTACAGCTGCAATTGCTAGTAGTGTCAAGGTCTCCATTAAATGCTGAGCCATATATCAAACAAAACCAGGCAGTTTCCACAAAAAGATAAAAGTTGCGGGTTATGCTGGAATTGGGTTAGAAGAGGAAGCTATGAGACACCTTGGGATTTTAAATAATGGTTAAGAGAGATGTAATTAGAATGTTTAAAATAGTTTAGCACATAAAACAGAATATATTAATGCAAGAGAGTGTGCTTGTTTAATCAAACTGCCATGTGGTGAATAATACATTGTGCCTGCATAGTCGAAGCCTGATCACTGAAGGCTGTTACTGATAAGAATTGGAATATCAAAAGGCTATTGAAAAGCAGCTGCTCCTTTGCAATCTTCTTATAGCAACCGGAGGGATAGAGATGAGAACAAATGGATGAAGGAAAAGACCACATAAAGAATAAAGCAGGCATTAGAGTGGTGTAGAAACAGATTCTGAAAGCGAAGAGCACTGGGTGAGGTCAGGAGCAAAATGAAAGGAGCATATCAGGGTCTGGTACTTGTAAGGAAAGGAGACATTGTGTTCTTTGAAAATCAGTACGCTCAAAACAAGCATGTGCTAACAAGTTGTAATAAATTCGTTGTTGACACTGTTTGTGAATTTCTTTCTTTATTGGACTCAGTAGCTTCTATCTCATCAAGCAATGCTTTGTGGCGGTCAAATGATGTTAAGCATTAACTGGTGTGTGTGGAGAGACCCACTGCTGTATTTATTTCCAGAGGGAGACAGTGGGCTGTGAAGATGCATGATCCTCATCTTTGGCCAGTTGAGCTTTTTGCTTCTGATCTCCTCTTCCAAAGGCCTTCAAACATTCAGTCTCCAGAGGTCATGGTTATCAGTGGCTGTCTCTTAGTGGTCAATCCCAATCTCCACTAACTTCATAGAATTATAGAGTCAAACACACAGAGAAACAGATCCTTTGGTCCAACCAGTCCATGGCAAACATAACCCCAAACTAAACTAATCCCAGCTGCCTGCTCCTGGCCTGTATCCTTCTGAACATTTCCGATTCATGTACTTATCCAAGTGTGTTTTAAACGTTGTAACTATGCCCACAACCACCACATTCTCAGGAAGTTCATTCCACGTGTGAACCACCTTCTGTGTAAAAAATGTGCCCCTCATGTCTTTTTAAAAACTCTCTCCTCTCACCTTAAAAATGTACCTCCTTTTCTTGAAATCCCCCCCCCATCCTAGGGAAAAGACAGTTTCCATCAACCCCATCTATACTATCATGGTTTTACAAACCTCTATAAGGTCACCTCTCAATCTCCTACTTTTAGGTGTCCTTGCAGTGGAGGTAGAGATGTTGAGGAGCTAAGGCCCTCTGGCTAGTTCAGGAGTAAAACTGAACCATTCGATGTTGAATATTGTTGGTATTACTCAAGTAAAAAGAAACCATTCATTGTTTTACTGGCAAATTTCCCATCAACATTTGCTCCTGTGAAAGTTGATCAATTCACAATAATGTTTGAGCAATTTTATACATTAGTCAATATCAGAAAGAGGAAAAGAGACAACTTAGATTTCTATAAGAGTCATTCATAATTTCATCATGTCCCAAAATGCTTTACTGTCTTTACAGAGGGTCCAGAGGAAAAGCATTTTAGAGGCAACAGAGATTTATTTATGTGCACGGATATATAAAGGAAGTGAGTAGCTAAAGTAAGCATAAGTCCCTTATACAATGAGATTTCGAATTAACAATGAGAAACAAGGAAATGTCAGAGACTTTGAACAAGTTTTTTGTATCTGTTTTCACAGTAAAAGGCACAGAAAATATCTTAACAAGATCAAGGCAGACAAGCATGATCATTAGTGAAACAGTACTGGGAAAACTAATGGGAGTAAAGGCTGACAACTCTCCTGATGGCCTGCATTCCAGGGCCTGAAAAGAAGAATAGAGACACAGGCTATGATGTTCCAAAATTCTCTAGACTTTGGAAGGATCCTGTCAGAACTACAGATGCAACATTTCCATTCAAGGAACGAGGCAGACAGGAAGCTGAAAGCCTAATATTTGTTAAAGGAAATGTTAGAATCCCTCATTAACTTGGTAGCAGCAGGACATTTAGAGAACCAGCAGAGTCAAAGGAAGGGAAATGTGGGAGGGATTCATTTTTGACAAATTTCATTGAAGTTCTTTGAGGATGTAACTGGCAGATGGATACAGGGGAACAAGCAGTTGTAGCATATTTGGATTTGCAAAGGGCATTTGATAAACTTCCACATGAAGGTTACTACACAAGGTAAGAGTTCGTGGTGTTGGAGGTGATATGTTAGATATAAAATTGGCTAACAAGCCGGCAGCAAAGTAATAGCAAATGATGCATGTTCAACTGAGCAAACTAATGAAATAACTGTAACTTACACTTTGAGAAATTTAGAAATATGAGAGGTTATTTTATTGAAACATTTGGTGCTGAGACAGTCTTTCATCATCTGGGTATTGCAAACTAAGTGGCACAGCTTAAAAATAAAGAGCTTTCTCTCTAAGACAAGAGTTGAGGAAGAACTTTCTCTCTCAGAGGGATGTTAGTGTTTGGCATTCTCTTCCTAAGAAAGCAGTAGAGGCTAAATCATTGAATATATTCAAGGCTGTGTTATTCAGATTTTTGAGTCAGGTTTGGCTAGGAGAGGAGTGTGTCTATAAAAACTTAACCATTGAGCTTTAAAGGCCAACTGATTGCTCTGAATCATTGTCCCTCGTGAAAGTTAATTCATATTTCTGCTGGACCTGAATAAAGTAAAATGTGCCAAGGTGCTTTTCAGGAACATTAGCAGAGAATAATTTAGCAGTGAGATGTAATAGGGTATTACAGCACATAAACAAAAACTTAACCAAACCAATAACTTTGCAAGGGGCATCATTAAAGGAGAGAGAGAGAGAGAGAGAGAAAGAGGAGGGGAGAGATATCGGGAGGAGACAAGAGAGATGGAAAGGAAAAGAGGAAAATGGAGAGTAAAGAAAAATCTGGGACATTCCAGATAGTTTAAGGACTCCAGAGAAAAATGTACAGCTATTAATGATAAACCATATTAAACCAGGGCTGTGCAAAAAGCTAGAATAAGAGAAACACAGAACTCTCAAAGGAGTTGATGGGTTCCAGGAAGTTAGGGAGGTATAAAACCATGAAATGTGGTAGCACAATTAAGAGTAAGGCCTGACATTACTAATAACAGGCTCAGACCTGTGGAACAGAAGGCAAATTAATCAAGAATCCAGTGGAGATCAGTGATAAATGATCTCGTGCATTTTGAGCGCCATTTATTGATGCTCACACAGACATTTGCAGGTCCCACAATAGCTTTTATACAAAGCACATGCTCTGTTGTATAATCTACAGTCAATCATTACTGCAAGAATAAAGTATTATAAAGAGGTTGAAAATATTAAAAGCCATTAAAAACGGTGCCTAGAGACCTGAAGGCATTCTGGCTTCCAGCTTATAAACAAAACCTAAGAAGTTATATTAGATTAGAAGCTGAATGCCTGTATCAAAGACATACAGAGGAGTCTGCAAGAATTCAAAATTAATGAAAAGAACATTTGCGGCTTGAAAACTGTAGCAAGATCACAACTGTAGATGCTAAATGTCACCTGCTGGTTTGTGGCAGTGGGCATGTCAACTAGGTCAGCTGGTTAGCCCATTGCCTTTCTACTCATCCGCTGAACTCGCTTCCCCATAATATAGAGGGTGAAATCAGCACCTTGCCCAGCATATGGAAGTAAATGGCTATTGGAGGTTGAATTGAGCTTGTTAAAAGCTGCCTGCCTTATAAAACGATTGAGTGGGCACGCAGGAAGGAGTGGGCATCCTTGTTTTAAAAAGTGTTTAAATGATGAGTTGGGGTTTGCTATCCTCAGATGGTGCCCATTTTCACCTGCGATATCCCCTCTCCTCCAAGAAGGTAGCAGCCCACCTCCTTCTGGACCGCCCATCCTACAAATTCCAACCCCAAGCCCCATCAACACGACCAACCCCTGAGGTTCCAAGAACCTTTCTCGCTGTGCCTCTTGATTTACTGTCTTAGGAATCCATGGGAGCTCCTCTCTGGACCTGCCTGTTTACACTCAGTAGTGCCCACTATAAAGCTTTGGTGCTGTTGAGGATCATACTGTCTGGCAGCTCCAGGCTATGGACTGTCCTCCTTAGTGAGAGTCTGACTACCCATCAATTTAGCCCCTGCAGTGCATTGTGGCCCTGGTAGGGACATTTTCTGAGCCTGGCATGCTATCCACAGTCCCCCCTCTGCTAGATATCTGCCCCAAATCTACACACAGGTGAATAAACATTGACAGGTATTGTTGAACTTCACTGGGGTTGGTGGTCTCTCAGGAACACTACAATTCAGGTTCCAGTTTTGCATAATCAGATGTCATTATGGCACAGTTCCCCACCAGCAACTTCCTGAAGGCAATTAGGAATGGGCAATAAATATTTGCCCAAACGACAATCCCAAGAGTGAATTTTAAAAAATCTTCAGTAGCTATTCTTAGAATAAGTCCCTTAAAGGATTGATTCACAAGTTTCCTACAATGTACAAAACATTATATTTTAAAAATAAAACTCTATTCACTGCAGCCTAATATTAGTGTCAATATATGAACCCCTAATACTTGAAAGGACAATGCATTTGAATTAGATTAGATTACTTACAGTGTGGAAACAGGCCCCATATGTTCACACCAACTTGCAAAGCACAACCCACCCATTCCCCTCTTTACCTAACACTACAGGCAACTTAGCATGGCCAATTCACCTGACCTGCACATCAGGAAACCCACGCAGACACGGGGAGAACGTGCAAACTCCACACAGACAGTCACCTGAAGCAGGAATTGAACCTGGGTCTCTGGTGCTGTGAGGCAGCAGTGCTAACCACTGTGCCACCGTGCCACATTGTGTAACCAAGTAGTGTGATATTGATAGCAAACAGAGCCAGAGCTGTCAGGGTCAGGTATTTTAACAGCTTTCTGGTTGTCTAGATTTCTCAGTCAATCCAATTTCAATTCCAGCCTCGTTCCCCCTCACCTTACCTCTCTCTTACCTTTGATGGTTTGTATCACCCCTTAATGGGCAATGCACCTAAATTATTCATTTGAAAGATATGGTGATTTACTGGTGGAGGTTAATAAATGTAAGAATACCACAGGTAATTTGGTGATGGGAAAAAAAATATTTAGCTGTGAGTCACAGCACTGCTGGATATGAAATAAAGTAAAAGACTCTCAGTCAAGAATATATAATTTTTGAAGGGCTTGGATGATTGAAACTTTTATTGAGTGGATGCAGTTTTTCTTTAAAAATGTGGCATCAACATAGTGGTAAGTTTTGAATGGATCTTTTTTTAAGGAGGTCTTTTTACGCAATCAACTATCACCATAGTGTTCAATGCATACAGTGTACCGTGGGTAAATGAGCATGGATGTGCCATAGCTGCATGCTATGGTGGTGGTCTATGCATGTCTAAAGTTAAAAATCACACAACACCAGGTTATAGTCCTACAGGTTTAATTGGACGCACACTAGCTTTCGGAGCGATGCTCCTTCATCAGGACTATAATCCGGTGTTGTGTGATTTTTAACTTTGTACACCCCAGTCCAACACCGGCATCTCCAAATTATGCACGCCTAGGCAGGGGGATAAGGGAACAAAAGAGTGCACTCTGGGGGCATTTCTTGGAATGGAAGGCATATTAAACTTACATTTCAAAAGATTTCTTTGAGCAGACTATGGTTCATGACCACTCTATCTAACCATGAACCACTACTCTTTACAAGTGGCCTGATTGGTTGACACTTACAGGGGAGTTGGTCAGACTCTACCTCTAGATTGGAGCCACTCAGATCAGGAGTGCTGGGTGTGGACTCACCACTCAAATTAGCACAGGCTCTTAACAGGGACCCCCAAACAGCAGAAAGCCAGGAATAGGATTGGGAATCCCGGAATCAGGTCACTATCCCCATTTAATAAGGGAAATGGTTCTCATTCTGAGGTTGTCTTGAGTTAGTAACAGCTATCTACATCTCCAGGGACTCCATTGTTAAGAAGTTCTCTTTAACATTGGAAATGTCGATTGAATTTCAAAAACATCTGTTGTGGTTTCTTCCTGAGACAAGCACAGTGTATATCCAATAGAAAGTGAAAATGACAAACAGTCATGTGACTTCTGGGATTTGATTCCATTTTAAAGACTGTATGGCTTTCTTTTAAAATATATTTCACTATAATCACACAAACATGATGTAGAAAAATGCTTAATCTCTGAACAGAAACTGAAAGAGTGTCTATAACAAAAGCAGAAAGTGCTGGAGAAACTCAGCAGATTTGGTAGAATCTGTGGAGAGAGAAATAGAGTTAATGTTTTGGGTTCTACGATCCTTTATCAGAAGCAAATCTATTTTGACAGCCCGCTCACAAGATGTGAAGATTTGCTCCTGCTTTAAATTTACAGTTATATTGTTTCTACTTGGATTGCAATTTGGTCAAAGCCAATTCTCAGCATGGTGCTTACTTTGCTTAAATGATAATCTTGCCCTTAAGGAACAATGAGATACCATGCCCACAACAATAACCCACTAGAAGACACCAGAGTCCAATATGGTCACAGAGTCATAGAATCTGCCAGCATGGAAACAGACCCCTCAGTCCAACTAGCCCATGTTGACCAAGCTTCTTAAATTAAACTAGTCCCACCTGTCTGTGGTTGACCCATCTCCCTCTAAGCCTTTCCTAATCATGTATTTGTCCAAATATCTTTCAAATGTTGTAACTGTACCTGCAATTACCACTTTCTCTGGCAGTTCATTCCACATATGAGCTACCCACTGTGTGAAAAAGTTTCCCCTCAGATCCGTTGTAAATCTTTCTCCTCTGACATTAAAAAAATGCCCCCCTTGCTTTGAACTCACCCACACTAGGGAAAAAAACCTTTGCTATTCACCTTATCTATGCCTCTCACGATTTTATAAACCTCTATAAGGTGACGTCTCAACATCCTACACTCCATGAAAAAAAGTCCCAGCCCATCCAGCTTCTCCTTATAACACCACCTTATCTATGCCTCTCACGATTTTATAAACCTCTATAAGGTGACGTCTCAACTTCCTGAAGAAGGGCCTGTGCCCGAAACGTCGAATCTCCTGTTCCCTGGATGCTGCCTGACCTGCTGTGCTGTTCCAGCAATAAAGTTTCAACTTTGATCTCCAGCATCTGCAGACCTCACTTTCTCCTCGACGTCTCAACATCCTACACTCCATGAAAAAAAGTCCCAGCCCATCCAGCTTCTCCTTATAACACAAACCCTCTTGTCCCAGCAACTTCCTGATAAATCTTTTCTGAACCCTTTCCAATTTAATTATATCCTTCCTATAGCAGGGCGACCTGAACTGTACACAGTACTCCAAAAGTGGCCGCACCCACATTCTGTACAATGTCAACATGACATCCCAACTTCTCAACTCAATGGTCTGAGCAATGAAGGCAAGGGTGCTAAATGCTTTCTTAACCACCCATGTCTACCTGTGATGCAACTTTCAAAGAATTATGTACCTGAACCCCCAGGTCTCCCTATTCAATGCCACTATCCAGGTCTCGACCATTAACTGTATAAGCCTTCATTTCATCTGCAACTTCCACAGAATCTCTGATCAGGGCCAATAGGACTTGTCCAATTGTTTCTCTACTTATTTCATGGCAATGAAATAAGTCTTACCATTCTCACTGCTGTGTCAGCTCAGAAACAAGTGAAAACCTTGCATATTTGATTTAACTTGCAAGGGTGCAGAGTTTGGGGCAAGTGTAGGAGAGATCAGATAGTCCCATAGGAAAATAATTAAACCTCTTTCTTTTAAGCGGTTAATTTCCGCTGACATTTAATGAGCAAGCTGATGCGATGTGCTTTTCAATATTGAAGACTATGTAACATGTACCATGAAGACTGGGTTCTTGTTGAGACAAGTGTTTTGATGTTCAAAAACAACGCTATGAACATTCACATGATATCTCTAACTTAGTTTGCATTTTATACTTACTGAGATTGCCATTGCATTGTATTATACACATGGCTGACTAAACAGAGAGACGCATTACATGGAACTGGACAGAATGACTAAACTAACTGAGTAAATGAAACTGAGGTAGAGCCTTTTTGTAGTAAAGTGTCACATTCCATGGTGTCATCTAGCTGTCTTACACAGAGCCTTCTTGAGATCTGCGCAACAAAATAAAATCGCAACATCACAGGGAGGAATCAAGGGCAACACACAAATTCATGAAGCATTCCTTTTTTTAAAATGGGCTACGCGGTGGCATAATAGTTAGCACTGCTGCCTCACAGTGACAGGGACCTCGGTTCAATTCCAGCCTTGGGTGACTGTGTGGAGTTTGCAGATTCTCCCTGCGTCTGTATGGGTTTCTTTCAGGTGATTGAATTGAATTTATTGTCACGTGTACTGAGGCACAGTGAAAAGCTTTGTCTTGCAAGCAATACAGGCAGATCACAGAGTTAAGTAACATAGATAGTAAGTAATAGGTAAACAGCAGCAAAAATAAAAACACAGGTACAGGCGAATGTTAAGGGTTTGTGAGTCCATTCAGTATTCTAACAACAGTAGTAGGGTAGAAACTGTTATGAAACTGGCTGGTGCGTGTGTTCAGGCTTCTGCACCTTTTCCCTGTTTGTAGAGGCTGTAGAAAAACATTGCCAGGGTGGGATGGATCTTTGAGAATGCTGGCGGCCTTTCCTTGACAGCGGGCCTGGTAGATGGTTTCTATAGATGAGAGGTTGGCCTTTGTGATTGTCTGGGCTGAGTTCACCACTCTCTGTAACTGTCTCCGATCTTGAATGGGACAGTTGCCATACCAGGTAGTGATACATCCAGACAGAATGCTCTTGATAGCGCACCTATAAAAGTTGGCAAGGGTATTCGCCGTCATGCCAAATTTCCTCAGCTGCCTGAGGAAGAAGAAACATTGTTGGGCATTTGTAACCAGTGCGTTTACATGAAGAGTCCAAGAAAGCTTGTAGTGGATGACCACTCCCAGGAGCTTGACACTCTCCACTCGTTCCACCTCTGTGCTGCTAATGTGTAGGGGGGGCATGGGTAACATCCCGCCGACAGCCAATAATGAGTTCCTTGGTTTTGCCGGCTAGGTTGTTCTCAGTGCACCATTTTTCCAGGTCTTCCACCTCCTGTCTGTAGTCTGTTTCATCGCCACCCGAGATTCGACCGACTATGGTGGTGTTATCAGTGTACTTGTAAATGGCATTAGTCTGGTATTTGGCGACGCAGTCATGGGTACACAGTGAGTACAGTAGGGGGCTGAGTACGCACCCCTAGGGGGCTCCAATGTTGATTGTTAGTGATGATGAAATATTGTCCCCAATCTTCACTGATTGTGGCCTGTGGGTCAGGAAACTGGGGATCCAGTTGCAGAGAGTGGGGATTAGTCTGAGATCACCAAGTTTAGTAAGCAGTCTTGAGGGGATAATACTGTTGAAGGCTGAACTGTAGTCAATGAGTAGGATTCTTACGTAGCTGTTCTTGGTGTCAAGATGTTCTAGGGAGGAGTAAAGGGCAAGTGATATGGCATCTGACGTGTATCTGTTGGTCCGATAGGTGCTACGGTTTCCTCCCACACCCAAGGACGTGAGGGTTAGGTGGATTGGCTGTGCTAAATTGACCTGTAGTTTTCAGGAGTGTGTTGGCTGGGTGGGTTTGACATGGTAAATGCAGGGTTACTGGGATAGGGTATGAGTCTGGGTGGGATATGGTCCAGAGGATCAATGCAGACTCAATAGCCTGTACCTGCACTGCACTATTAATTCTATAATCTGATTCGGTGACAGCTTACAGTAGCTAGTATTGAATAGGGTTCCCATTATATTCATAACCTAATACTCTGTGCTTTAGTTTTACTGACTATCAAGCAAGTGCCTGACATGCAACACACGTGATATTGTTCACACCACTGTGCTGGATCGACTTCTACTCTCATTATCTTCACTCTCACATTATAACACTCACCTGCAGTGAGACCATCTCAATGCCTTCGGTCAATGCAACACATTACTTCCACTGACTGAGTGTGTCGACTGCACTGCAGGCTCTGCCCGGTTTAATCAGTTTAGCTTTATTGGAGTATTGGCTCTGGTTCAGTGAGCAGCTGCCTCACCTCTTCAGTCAGAAGGTCAGCCAGTGAGTTGAGTACATTACTTTGGCTGACACCCTGCGCAGTACTGAAGGTATGTTGCATTGTCGGAGGAGGCATCTGTTATTTAGAGGTCAAACCAAGGGCATGGCTGCACTCTCAAATGGATATAAAAGGTTCTCCTGTACTATTCAAAGGAGAGCAGTGAGTTCCTGGACTCCCTGTCAACATTTATCCCTCAATCAATATCTAAAAAAAAGATATTGTCATTATCACAGATCCTTTTCTGTGGGAAAATTCACAGCCCTCAATGTTCATGATGTTGGGAACCTGTAACTGTGAGAGGCCAGTTATGTTTAAAACAGTCACCAAAGAATTGTTTCATGAGTGGTATAGATAGGGTTAATGGTAGGTGTCCTTTCCTTAGGCTGGGGGATTTCAACACAAAGGGGCACATTTTTAAGTTGAGAGAAGAGAGATTTTAAAAAGATGAGGGACAATTTTTTTTACACAGAAGGTGGTTCGTGTGTGGAATGAACGTCCTGAGGAAATAGTGGGTGTGGGTACAATTACAACATTTAAAAGATGCTGAGATATGTACATGAATAAGAAAAGTTTGGAGTGATACGGGCCAGGCGTGGACAGGTGGGACTAGTTTAGTTTAGGATTATGTTCGGCATGGACTGGTTGGACCGAAGGGTCTGTTTCCGTGCTGTGAATACATTGCAAGGATGGTCACCAGTTAATGACAATGGCTTGGCTAAGTGATGGAGCAAAGCAGCTCTCCAATGCAGCTCTTGCTAGTTCAGGAAGAGCAGGAGGTACTTGGAGCCAACATCTGTTTTCCATTCCAGAACATCTCCCACACTCCTGGTTACTCTTCACAATGGCAGGGACAGTATAGTGACCTACCTGAAAAAGATGGAAGGAATAGGGGTGTGGCTGCAGACCAGTATGTGTAACAGATAGTGTTAATCCTCAGGGAGTGAATAAAACAGCTTTGCAGCACCCGGCCTATCACACACCGACCAGCTCTGTGAAAGTATTCTCCAATCAGAGACTTACTGCTGCATTTCTTTTGAAGCTACTTCCCTATCACTGGTTTAATTATAAGCAATATTCCATGCTCCCTATTGCCCTCCCGATGCTAGAATGAGCTTCCACATGTCAAGTACAGTAGAGTATTGAGTATATCATTGAACTTATAATTGTGAGGGCTGGACTAATCGATACTGTTGAAGTGAATTCAAATCCCACCTTAGCATTTTGGGAGTTTGATTTGGTTTGAAATCTGTAATTAAAAACGTAGCTGGAAACAAATGTGACCAGGATACCATACAAGCTCAATTATTTTACTATTACCCCTTTACAAGGGAAGAAAGTCTGTGTCTCCATCCAGACTCTTCTGTACCAAGATGCTAGATTTATAATTGCCCTCCGAAGGGGTTTGGCAAACATCCTGTTAAGGCAATTTCTTTAAAATGTATTCTTTTATGGGATATGGACATTCAGCATTTATTGCCCATCCATAATTGCTCTTGAGAAGATAATGGTGAGCCATCTTCTGTATACCACTGCCATCCATACAGGTACCTCCAATGCCATTAAAGAGAGTATTCCAGGATTTTGCTCCAGCGACAGTGAAGGAATGACAATATATTTCCGAGTCAGGATGGTGAGTTGCTTGGATGGGAGCATGCAGGTGGTGGTGTTCCAATGTATCTACCAACCTAATCCTTCTAAATGTAGATGGTCATGGGTTTGGAAAGGGCTGTCTAAGCAGACTTGGTGAATTTCTGCAATGCATCTTGGAGCTGGCACACACTACTGCTACCAATGCTAGCCTTTTCAGCAATGCTCACATCCCATGAGGGGAAAAATTTTGAATAAGGTGCAACAAAACATGTCCCCAAATCCTGGAGTTATCTCTTCGCTTGTGTTTCTCTGTTTATTGCCTGCATCTGCCAGTGCTCTGCGGCCTTCACTCAGTCTGATCTCTAAGGCAACAGCCTCTAGTGCTGCTTTCAATATAATTACTTAGAAAATGGAATATCACCACTAGTGATGAGATATGGTGCTGTCTCAGGGGAATTTTAGTATCATTTCAGATGATATATTCTGCATTTCCTCCCGTGGGAATTTTATAAGAACACAGTAATGGCTTCCAGGCAGCGTGATTTCTAACGTGGACCTCAAATTAACCCTATAAAGTGACTGCTGACAAGTTCATGAAAAAAAGTATCTCTCAATACTGAACTACTCTGCGTATATCCAGCTTACATACTGACATTGGAATAAACACTGACATTACAGTCATAAATTTACTAACAAGACTAGAGACCACTTGCTGTAATATGGACACGGTTATACTAATTAATTAAAATCCAATGTCATTGAAAAAGCCAGATTTAAAAATATCATTTTCACTCGCTTCATTTCCTTTCTGTCGATTTTAAATACAAATTGAATCTTGTTTTAGTCTACTTTATTCTATTAAGATAAAACAAGTTCGTTATTGAGTTTACTATTACTCAGTTGTATTTATTCTTGACTGTTCATCTCTCTCCATCTATCAATCCCATTCCCTCCAGCCTTCTCTCTCTCACTATCCATCTGCCTCCATGATCCACCCTCCTTCCATTGTCTCTCTCTTCCCCACTGTCAATCCCTCTTTTGCTACCCATTCCCTTCCTTGTGCCTCCCCTTTATTGTCAATCACACCTCCTGTTGTCATCTAATGTGAACAATCTAAGAAGAGTTACTGGCAGCATCTACAATGGAATGGTCACTGTGCCTGGATAGCACATGCATCCTAGATTGCTGCATGAAGTAAAAATGGAATTGAGGAAGTTCTGGCTTTAACCTTCCAATTACCCTTAGACAGAGAGGTGTGGCAGAGGATTGGAGAATTCTCAATGAATTGTTAAAATCCTTGCTCCAAAAAGGGGAGGGGGCTGAACTCTGCAACTCCAAGTCAGTCAGTTTAACTTCAGTTGGTGGAAAGCTTTGAAAAAGAGCAGGATCATGGGTATTAACAACCACTTTGGTTGAATACAGGAGTGTCAGCACTGAGAAGGGAAAATAAGTAGCACAGAGATGGACGAGGCCAGCAAAGTTGATGTTACGCATATTATCTTCCAAGAGGTCTTGGGTAAAGTACCACATAGTACAGCTTGTTATCAACATTAAAGTTTGTGGGATAAGAAGGACAAAGTTGTATGGAGATACAATGAACCATGGAATGTAAAACAGAGAGTTGCATTGAATATTCTGACTTCAGAACAGAGCAAGGTAGGCAGGCAGAATTTGCAGGGGTCACCACTGGAATCACTACCATTTTTGTTATTTATTAATAACATTGACTTGTTGTTAATAACATTGACAATTTGCTAGAGAGAGAGAGACAGAGAGATAGAGAGAGGGAGAGAAACAGAGAGAGAGAGAGACAGCAAAACGAAGCAGCCCCATCTCCAGACGTCCCGCACCTCACATTGCCTCCTGCTATCCCAGTCAGAGCTGGTTTTCCCTTGATTCATCAGTTGAGCATCCAACCAGCTGCCAGCCCTAAGCATTGAAATAACTCAGTGCCAGCTCAACTGCAACTTCCTGAGATCAGTAATTAAGTCGCATTATCTTTCCAGGCCAGTTCCCTGCAGGAAACACCTGTCCTCATTCCCTTCTCTTTTAAAAGCAAGCTGCTGTTCAAAGTTCTAAGTTCATTCTTAACTTCAACTCACAGTTCCAAGCATTAAAAAAAAATGAGAAAAAAAAGAGAAAATTAACAATGGTCTCTACACCTCACATTTTAAGGAGGGAATGAAGGATTTGGAAAGAGTTCATATGAGATTTACTAGAATGCTTTTAGTGATAAGGGAATTACTGCTATGTGGATTGATTGAAGAATTAGTACTGTTCTCTTTAGGAAAAGCGAAGAATAAATTAAGTGCTTAAAACAATGATTAGTATCTGGAATGTGCCACCTGAAGAATTGAATAGTAACCTTCAAAAGGGAATTAGGTAAATAGTTGAAGGTTAAAAATTCCAAGAGTACGGGGAAAGAACAGAAGCTCTTAACTTTGAATTTCTCAGTTCATCAGATCAACCAACATAGATCTGTTTAAATAGTATAGTTCTAAACAGTAAGAATTCAAGTAGTTAAATGGTAGCAAAAATGTTCTTTTCGAGCCATAATTATCTCCTTATAGAAAAGATGCAAGGGGAAAGCAGAAGTTGCAGAAAGATTCAAGAAAGTGTCACCAATTTAGTATCATTTACAGATATGAAGGTAAATGAGTGTTTTCTTTCATTAAACTAAGGGAGACTGATGGGATCAAGATCCTCAAGATTATGATAGGCTTTGATAGATTGAAGCAATAATTCACTGCAAAAATAATAAAAGGACACAGATTTTAGAGAATCACAAATGTTTTAAAGATAGTTAGATTAAAAAAAAATGATTTGAACAGAATGTGGCCTTAGTTTGCAATCTCCCACCGTAGTCGTTGTCAAAACAGGACCATAAATAATTCACAAACATTAATGTGACTGTGGTCTGAAGGACAGTTTTACAGGATATGGGAGAGTGAATATTGATATCAGAGAGGGTCCTTTAAAACATTTCGGCTCAATATGAAATTCCTTGGAATTCACTATTACTGATCATTTCAGTCCATGTCTACATTCTGCATTAACTGAGGTTGAAAGAAAATCAGGGAGTCCTTACAATGTGGAAGCAGGCTATTTGGTCCACAAATCTCAGACGAGCATCTCACGCAGATCCACTCCCCTATCCTATCCCTGTAACCCTGCATCTCATGCAGATCCACTCCCCTATCCTATCCCTGTAACCCTGCATCTCACGCAGATCCACTCCCCTATCCTATCCCTGTAACCCTGCATCTCATGCAGATCCATTCCCCTATCCTATCCCTGTAACCCTGCATTTCCCATGGCTAATCCACCGAGCTTGTACATCCACGGACATTGTGAGCAATTTAGCATGGCCAATCTGCTGAAACTGCATATCTTTGGACTGTGGGAGGATGCAGGAGCACCCAGAGGGAACCCATACACACACACACAGAGAATGTGCACACAGTCGCCTGAGGGTGGAATCAAACCCAGGCCCCTGGTGCTGTGAGGCAGTAAGACTAACCACTGAGTCACCATGCTGCCCAGACCTTAAAATTGTGAAGTTCAAAATCACACAACACCAGGTTATAGTCCAACAGGTTTATTTGGAAGCACTAGCTTTTGGAGCGCTGCTCCTTCACCAGGTGGTTGTGGAGTATAAGATCGTAAAACTTAAAATTTTTAGCAAACATTTACAGTGTGATGTAACTGAAATTATATATTATATATGAAATTATATACGTTCAAAACATATATAATTCTCCTGCTCTTCGGATGCTGCCTTACCTGCTGTGCTTTTAAGCACCACACTCTCGATTTTAAATTGCCTATAGTGTCTAGAGATGTGCAGGTTAGGTGGATTAGCCATGGGAAAGGTAGGATTGCAAGGGTAGTGAGGGGGGTGGATCTGGGTGGGATGCTCTTCAGAGAATCAATGAGGACTTGATGGACCGAATGGCCTATTTCAACACTATGATTCTATGAACCAACAAAATTCTTAAAGCACATGCTTGGGACTATGGTCAAATGCTCATGTGGGGAAAATCATCAGGTTAGATTTGACAGGTTGAACAACCAGGAAGAGTTCAAATGCCCCTGAGAGTCAAATTGAACACGAGTTTCATTGTATTTATCTAGAAATCAGTAATCATTATCAGTGAACAACAGGATTGTCAAACTTAATCTTGTTCTTTTATACAACAGCTGTCCAACAGAAATGGTGTTTAAGGAGCATGGTTTGGTCTATATCATTCCCAATTGGAAAGTTTACAAAAAGTCTTCACAAAATGCTTGACCAGGGTCTTCATCATTATGAATAAATCCTTAACAGAGCGTGTTTCAGACAAGGATCAAATTACATTCAGGGGCTGTGAGGTATATCAGAGTATTTTACAGTAAGTCACTAGGAATTACAGTGAGGGGTGTGGAGTATATCTGTAAGTGTTACAGTGAGGGATGTGGGATACATCAGAAAGTGTGACAGAACATAGAACATAGAACATTACAACGCAGTTGTTGCACCGACCTGTCCTATATCTGTCACCCCTCAATTTAAAGATATATCCCCTCATGCTAGCCATCACCATCTGAGGATTTGGGGATATCAGTGAGAGGTGTGGGATAAATCAGAGACCGTTACAGTGAGGGATCTGGGGTATATCAGAGACTGTGACGGTGGGGAATGTGGGGTATACCAGAGAATTTTGTAGTGAGGGTTGTGACATATATCAGTGAGTGTTACATTGAAAAGTGCAGGATATATCAGAATGTGTTACAGTGATGGGTACAGGGTATATCAGAGAGTGTTACAGTGAGGGGTGTTGGATATATCAGTGAATGTTACAGTGATGGGTGTGGGATATATCAGAGGGTGTTGCAGTTGGGGCATAGGGATATATCAGAAATTGATACAATGAGGGATGTGGGGTATATCAGAGAGTGTTACAGTGAGGGGTGTGGGATAAATCAAAAAATGTTACAGTGAGGGGTATGGGGTATATCAGCAAGTGTTACAGTGAGGTGTATGAGGCATATCAGAAAGTGTTGTAGTGGATGAGAGCTATGTAGATTACATCAGAGTGTTACATTATGGCATGTAGGGTATACCTGAGAGCATTATATTGAGAAGTATGGGGAATATCAGAAAGTGTTACAGTGCGGAGTGTTGGATATATCAGGGAGCGTTGCAGTAAGGGGAGTTAAAAAATGAGGGGAATGGAATATAACGGGGAATGTTACATTGAGGGGTGTCTGTTATATCAAAGATTATTATAGTATGTGGTGTGGGGTATATCAGAGTGGGTATAATGATGGACGTGGGGTCTGGAAAGACTTCAGTTTGAATTTCTTTTCTTCAAATCCCCTCATGTCTTCACTGCCCCCTAGCCCTGACGTCTCCCTTAGCCCTAAAATGTTCTAAAATATCTGCACTTATCCAATTCCAGTTTCTTGGGAAACCCAGATTTAGTTACATCATTACTGGAGGCTCACATTTCAACTTCAAGACCCTTAGTTCTGGTATCAGCTCTCTTTTTTTCTATCTCTCTGTCCTCCTTTAAAATGATCTTTATCACTTACATCTTTAACCAGATCCATTTTTCTAATGTTTGCTTACATGTCTAAATTTATTCAACTATGATGCTGTGAAATAGTGTAAGACATTTTGCTATTTTGCCAATGCTACAAAAATTATTATACTCTGTAGTCTTTACACATGCTGCTCAGCAATTTGTCATTGTGACCAGGAGGGGGCCTCATACCCCTTTGTTACAGCAATCTGAAATGAAAGCTCAAGTCAGTAATGTTTAAAATGAAATTGTTGAACTGTAATAAACCCCATCTGGTTCATTGTTGCCCTCCATCTTTCCCCAGTCAGTTCTGTATTTGACTGCAGACCCACATCATTTAGGTTGACTGCTCTTTGAAATCACTTAGCGAGCCATTCATTTGTATCAAACTGCTATGAAAAATCACAAGAAAAATAAAGCAAATGGTCAAGCTGGTACCATCTAGGCCTCAGATTTGGAAACAAGAAAAGGCACACCCCACTTAGCCAGCTCTGCAAAATCCTCCTCAGTATCAGCTGGGGGCCTTCGTACCAAAATTGGGAAAGTTGTCCGATAGATTATCTCAGCAACAATCGTAACATGGTCACAGAATAATAATGTATGTCCCAGACTCCTCCATTACTGGACGCAGTCAGAGAGGTCACGAGGTCTCCAGGGAGAAGCGGAGCCTGTCAGGATATGGTTTAAATTTCGTTTAGTTCTGGTTTTTCTACAGTTCCTGGACGCAGTTGGAGAGGTCACAAGATCACATATTTGGGCGATTGCTTCACCTGAAACATTACTTCGGTAGTGTCTCCCTCCCATCCTCCTCCTCTAACCAAAAAAAGAGTTTGGTGCGTCAGTTGGTAAGGTGACAAATTTTTTTTGTGTTTCATTTGTTTTTTTTCCGGCAGACTATTTGGGAATTTAGAATAGTGGGAATGGAGGTTAGGGCGGTGGGATGTTCCTCCTGCAGTATGAGGGAGGTAAGGGTCATTTCTTGTGTCCCTGCTGACTTCAGTTGTGGGAGGTGCACCCAACTCCAGCTCCTCAAGAACCGTGTTAGGGAACAGGAGCTGAACTTTGGATCATTGAGGAGGCAGAGGGGGTTATTGAGAGGCGTTACAGGGATGTAGTTACTCCGTAGTCACATGAGGAAGGTAGATGGGTTACCGTCAGGGGTAGAAAAGGGAACTGGCAGGAAGTGCAGGGATCTCTTATGCTGGTTTCCCTCAACGAGAAGTATACTGTTTTGGATACTGTTGGGGGGGAACGACTTACCAGGGGTAAGCAATGGGGCACAGGTCTCTGGCGCAGAGTCTGTCCCTGTTGCTCAGAGGGGAAGGGGGAACAAGATAAGAGCTTTAGTCATTGGGGACTCCATAGTTCAGGATACAGATAGGAGGTTTTGTGGGAACGAGAGAGAGGGTGTGTTCCCTCCCAGGTGCCAGGGTTTGTGATGTCTCTGATCGTGTTTTCGGAATCCTTGAGGGAGCGGGGGAGCAGTGCCAAGTCATGGTCCATATAGGCACCAACGACATAGATCTAAGGCAGACATTCAGGGAGCTAGGACGGAAGCTTAGAGCTAGAACAAACAGAGTTGTTATTTCTGGTTTGTTGCTCATGCTACATGATAGTGAAGTGAGGAACAGGGAGAGCGTGGAGCTGAACACATGGCTGCAGGGATGGTACAGGAAGGAGGGCTTTGGATTCTTGGATAATTGGAATTCTTTCTGGGAAAGATGGGACTTATACAAACAGGACTGCCTGACCTGCTGCGCTCTTCCAGCAACACATTTCCATCTCTGATCTCCAGCATCTGCAGACCTCACTTTCTCCTCCATGAGAGGGCACTGGCAATCAGGATGTTGCTTTGAAATGCATGTACTTCAATGGCAGGAGCATCCAGAATAAGGTGGGTGAACTTGCAGCATGGGTTGGTATCTGGGATTTCGATGTTGTGGCTATTTCAGAGACATGGCTAGAGGAGGGACAGCAATGGTTGTTGCTGCTTCTGGGATTTAGATATTTCAGCAAGAACAGAAAAGATGGTAAAAGAGGCGGGCCTGTGGCATGGTTAATCAAGGGTAGTATTACAGCAGCTGAGATAATGTTTGAGGACTCATCCACTGAGATAGTTTGGGCTGAGGTTCGAAACAGGAAAGGAGAGATCACCCTGTTGGGAGTTTTCTATCGGTCTCCGAATTGTTCCAGGGATGTAGAGGATAGGATAGCAAAGATGATTCTCAATAGGAGCAGGAGTAACAGGGTAGTTGTTAAGGGGAACTTTAACTTCCCCTATTATTGATAGGGAATACTATATTTCAAGTAGTTTAGATGGGTCAGTTTTTGTTCAATGTGTGCAAGAGGGTTTCCTGACGCAGTATGTTGACAGGCCAACAAGGGGCGATGCCATATTGGATTTGGTACTGGGGAATGATCCCGGCCAGGTATTAGATTTGGAGGTAGGTGAGCACTTTGGCAATAGTGACCATAATTCAGTTATGCTTACAATAGCATTGGGCATGGATAGGTATATACCTCAGGGAAAGAGGTATAACTGGGGGAAAGGCAATTATGATGTGATTAGTCAAGATTTAGGATGCAACGGATTGGGAAGGAAATTGCAGGCATGGACACTCTTGAAATATGGAGCTTATTCAAGGAACAGCTACTGCGGGTCTTTGATAGGTATATACCTATCAGGCAGGGAGAAGTTGTCAAGAGAGGGAGCCATGGTTTATGAAAGAAGTTGAAGCTCTTGTCAAGAGGAAGAAGAAGGCTTATGTGACGATGAGGTGTGAAGGCTCAGTTAGGGGGCTTGAGAGTTATAATTTAGCCAGAAAAGATCTAAATAGAGAGCTAAGAAGAGCCAGGTGGGGACATGAGAAGTTGTTGGTGGATAGGATCAAGTAAAATCCTAAGGCCTTCTATCAGTCTATTAGGAATAAAAGAATGACTAGAGTAAGATTAGAGCCACTCAAAGATAGTAGTGGAAAGTTGTGTGTGGAATCTGAAGACAAAGAAGAAGTGCTTAATGAATACTCTTCATCAGTATTCTCATTGGAAAAGGGCAATGTTAGTGAGAATATGGAGATACAGACTACAAGATTAGTTGGGATTGAGGTTGACAAAGAGTAGGTTTTAGCAATTTTGGAAGATCTGAAAATAGGGCCGGCTGGGATTTATCCTCAGATTCTCTGGGAAGCTAGAGAGGAGATTGCAGAGCCTTTGACTTCGATCTTTATGTCACCATTGTCGACAGGAATAGTGTAAGAAGACTGGAGGATAGCAAATGTTGTTCCCTTGTTTATGAAGGGGAGTCGGGACAACCCTGGAAATTATAGACCAGTGAGCCTTCGATTGTGCGTAAGGTCTTGGAAAAGGTTATAAGAGATAGGATTTATGATCATCTGGAAAGGAATAATTTGATTAGGGATAGTCAACACCCGGACCAACCAACTCAACCACTCAGTGGCTCAACACTTCAACTCCCCCACCCACTCCACCAAGGACATGCCGGTTGGAGGAAGAGCACCTCATCTTCCGCCTAGGAACCCTCCAACCACAAGGGATGAACTCAGATTTCTCCAGTTTCCTCATTCCCCCTCCCCCCACCTTGTCTCAGTCAAATCCCTCAAACTCAGCACCGCCTTCCTAACCTGCAATCTTCTTCCTGACCTCTCCGCCCCCACCCCCGCTTTTCCAGCAACACATTTTCAGCTCTGATCTCCAGCATCTGCAGTCCTCACGTTCTCCTCCTTAATGGTAAAATTCATGCCAGTGTAGATGAACAGAGAGATCTCGGTGTCCAGGTACATAAATCCCTGAACGTTGCCACCAGGTTGATAGGGTTGTTAAAAAGGCCTTTATTGGTAGGGGGATTGAGTTTCGGAGCCACGAGGTCATGCTTCAGCTGTACAAGACACAGGTAAGGCTGCCCCTGGAATATTGCATACAGCTCTGGTCACTGCATTATAAGAAGGATGTGGAAGCTTTGGAAAGGGTTCAGAGGAGATTTACTAGGATGTTGCCTGGAATGGAAGGAAGGTCTTACGATGAAAGGCTGAGGGAACAGAGGCTGTTTTCATTGGAGAGAAGAAGGTTGAGAGGTGACTTAATCAAGGCGTATAAGATAATCAGAGGATTAGATAGGGTGGACAGTGAGATCCTTTTTCCTCGGATGGCGAAGGCTAACATAGTTTTAAATTGAGGGATGATAGATTTAGGACAGATATTGGGGTAGTTACTTAACTCAGAGAGTACAATGGGGGATGGCATGGCCTGCCTGCAACTGTAGTAGACTCGCTGACATTAAGGGCATTTAAACGGGCATTGGACATACATATGGATAATAATGGAACGGTGTAGATTAGATGGGCATCAGATTAATTTCATAGGTTGACAAAATATTGCGGGCTGAAGGGCCTCTACTGCGCTGTAAAGTTCTATGTTCTATCACCACTCCGGAGTATTTCCTGTGCTTTGATAAATCCACGAGAGGTGTTGGCAGAGTGAGATACAGTTGCAGTTGCCCTACGAGGTTTTAACATTGATTGCAGACCCCATGAAGACCCATGCCCATTCGTAATGGCATCAGGTCAAACATGGGTAAGGAAACCTCCTGCTGGTTACCACATACCATCCTCCCTCAGCCAATAAATCAGTATTCCTCCATGATGAACAACACTTGAAGGAAGCACTGAGAGAGAGAGGCCAAGGCATAAAATGTGCTCTGGTTTGGGGATTCAATGTCCACCACCAAGGGTAGCTCAGCAGCAGCACTACTGATCAAGCTGGTCGGGTTCTAAAGGACATAGCTGCCAGACTGGATCTATGTCAGATGATGAGGGAACTAACAAGAGGTTAAAAACATACTTGACCTCATCCTCACCAACTGTCACAAATGTATTTGCCCATGGTGGCAGTAGGAGTGACCACTGCCCAGTTCTTGTAGAGATGAAGCCTGGTCTTCACACTGAGAATCCCCTCTATTGTTTGGTGTGGCACTACCACTGTGCGACATAGATTTGGAAAATCTAGCGATACAAAACTGGAGATCCATGAGGCTCTGTGTGTTTTTTTAACTTCAGTAGAATAGTATTGAATCACAGTCAGTAACTTCATAGCCCCTCATACTCTCTGTGCTCATCTATTATTGAGGCTGAGATGAGATCAGCCATGATCATATTGAATGGTGGAGCAGGCTTGAGGAAGGAAATGCTTACTCCAGCTCTGCTTTACTATGCTCTTATGCTACCATTGCAATTAAGTCAGAGCATCAAACCTGGTTGAAGGAAGAGTGCAAGAGGCATACCTAAAGGTGAGGTATCAATCTGGTGAAGCTATAAAACAACTTAAATTTATGCTAAACAACCAAAGTAGGGTTAATGATTTCCCAGCTTTAGAGGTCAGATCGAAGACCTGCAATTCTGTCACATCTAATCGTGAATGGCAGTGGACAATTAGATAAGTATCAAGGGGAAGAATCTCCACACATATCCCTACCCTCAGTGATGGGTTACTCAGCAAATAAGTGCAAGTGCAAAACTAAAATTGAGGAAGCCAACGGTGTCAAATGACTGATCCAACTCAGCCTCCTTTCGAGGTCCTGGACATCAAAGTTGCCAGCCAGAGGACAGAACCAGTTCAATTTTTACAGTAATCATTCTTACCTGTGCCAATTTAGTGTTTCTTTTTTGTAAATCTTGATATTCGGCTTTTCAAGTTACCCCAATGAGATTTAAATTCAATTCACTGGACTATTACTAGATAGTGCCTCTGGATTGCTGGTTCTCATGAGGAACACATATATCTCTCTGAGTTATTTAACACATTTGCTAATCTGTTTAGGTTATAATTATAAAACACCACAAAAGGAAGTGCATAAAAAAACTCAATACATTTATACTAAAGTTATGTGTTCTCCTGAAACCACACTCCTCTCACTTATCCAATGTTCCAGCAATAGATCAGGTTATAGCTTTCTGACTGTTTTTATTTTGAAATGACAACAACCCATTGAGCCCAAATTACAAATTGTTGTCAAAGCAGTCTTTTTACTACTTTGTTTTGCTTTATTCATTTATTGGACAACTTCAGGACAAAATGATCATTGACTATTTATGTAAATTAGATGCCAGTACCTACATCTGCGTATATGACCTTCCCTCCATCATAATGTCAAAAGCGGGATGTTAGTTAATGATAATATAAAATTTAGCACCACTCATGACTCCTCAAATACTGAAGCAGATATTGTCTATATACGGCAAGGTATGGCAAGTAATACTGTCATCACATTAGTTCCAAAGCCAAACCCATCTTTCTACAATTCTATGTTTGAACCCTCTCCAATCATGTTTCTCTCCAAGCTACAGTACTAAAGCATTCATTGTTCAAGTTTTAAATGACCTTCCTGTGTTCCTGTGACTGTGATAAATAATTCCTCCTCACCTTTCTTAATCTGACGTTTGAAGCATTGCCCCCTCACCATCCAGCTCAACCTCAGAATCACTTCTCTCAATATCTCCCACTGCTTGTCCAACATTCAGCTTTGTTCAACATTAATTTTCAATTAAATATTGTGAACACCTCAGCTCTTCAGTTTGGACCTGACTAAAACTCTGGTTTCCAGTGATTAATTCCATCACTCTTCCTAAACATGATCTCAGACTGATCCAAACCATTGGCAAATTTGACCCTGATGTTCCAATCCTTTATCTCATTATCTCTGACTGCCTCTGCTCTTCTGTCAGTTCATCCACTTTTGAAACCTTCATCCATGACTTTGCCACTCTGGACTTGACTTGTCAAACATGACCATATGAACTAAAAACAGCAATAGAGCATTCAGTCCCTAGAGCTTGCTTCATCTTTCAATAAGAACATGGTTCATCTGATTATGACTCAACTCCACATTCCCACCTACTCTAATAACATTTGACTCCCTTTTTAATCAGGAATATATCTACCACTGTTTTAAAACTATTTAAGAACCTGGGGAAGAGTGCACCAAAGATTTGTGACACTCTGAAAGCAAAGCATCCTCCTTATCTCTATCTTAACTGGGAGATTCCTTAATTATAAATTGTGGCTCCCTAATTCTAGTCTATTCTGTGGTTTACAGTAATGGTCCTGAAAAGGTTAATGTTCGAACTTGCATTAATGCTTGATATCATGCAGATTGGGGTGGGGATCAGCAACAACTCAGAAACTCAGTTTTATTGTTTGTTCGTTTATGTGGGATGCCGGCATTCTTGGCTGGCCAGCAATTTTTGCCCATCCCTAGTTGCCCTTGAGAAGGTGGGGGTGAGCTGCCAGCTTGTGCTGCTGCAGTCCACCTGCTGTGGGTTGACCCGCAATAGGGAAGGAATTCCAGGATTTTGACCCAGTGACAGTGAAAGAACAGCGATAAATTTCCAAGTCAGGATGGTGGGAACTTGAAGGTGATGGTGTTCCCACTAATCTGCTGCCCTTGTCCTTCTAGATGAAAGTGGTTGCAGGTTTGAAAGGTGCTGCCTGAGGATCTTTGGTAAATTTCTGTGTGCATCTTGTAGATAAGACACACTGTTGCTACTGAGCATCAGTGGTGGAGGGAGTGGATACTTGTGGATGTGGTACCAATCAAGCGGGATGCTTTGTCCTGGATAGTGTCAAAGCAAGAGCATAGTGCCCTTCACACTCCTGACTTGCTTTGGGGAGTCAGAAGTTGAGTTATTCGCCGCTGTATTCCTAGCCTCTGATCTGCTGTTGTAGCCACTGCATTTATGAGGTGAATCCAGTTGAGTTTCAAATCAATGATAACTCCAAGGATGTTGATAGTGGGGCATTCAGTGTGGCAACACCATTGAATGTCATGGGTTGGTGGTTAGATTGTCTCTTGTTGGTGATGGTCATAGCCTGGCCTTGTGTAGCACAAATATTGTCAGCCCAAACCTGGATATCGTCCAGATCTTTTTGCATTTGGACATGGACTGTATCAGTGTCTGAGGAGTTGTGAATGGTGCTGAACATTGCACAATCATCAGTGATCATCCCTACTTCTGACTTTATGATGGAAGGAAAGAAATTGATGAACCAGCTGAAGTTGGTTGTGTGCCAGACACTACCCTGAGGAGCTCCTGCAGAGATGTCCTGGAGCTGAGATGTCTGACTTCAACAAACATAGCCATTTTCCTGCATGTCAGGTATGACTAACCACAGGACATCTTCCCCCCCAGTACTCTTTATTCCAGTTTTAATAGGGCTTCTTGATGTCACACTCGGGGTCGGATGAACGCTTGATGTCAAGGGCTGTCACTCTCACCTCACCTCTGGAATTCAGCTCTTTTGTCCATGTTTGAACCAAGGCTGTAATGAGGTCAGGAGCTGAGTGGCTCTGGTGGAACCCAAACTGGGGGTCACTGAACAGGTTAGTGCTGATCAGGTGCTGCTTGATGACACCTTCCCTCACCTTACTGATAATCGAGAATAGATGATGGGGTGGTAATTGGGTTGGATTACGTCTGCTTTGTACGTACAGGACAAGCTTATGCAATGTTTCACATTGTCAGGTAGATGCCAGTGCCGTAATTGTACTGGAACAGTTTGGCTAGGGCAGCAGCAAGTTCTAGTAGAGTACAAGTCTTTGGTACTACTGCTGGATGTTGTCAGGGCCCATGGCCTTTGCAATATTCAGTGTCTCCAATCATTTCTTGGTAGCACGTGGAGTGAATTGAATTGGTTGAAGACTGTTATCTGTAATGTTGGATCATGCACTTGACACTTCTGCCTGAAGATTGCTGCAAAAGCTTCAGCCTTATCTTTTGCACGGATGTGCTGGACTCTTCTATCATTGAGGATGGGGATATTTGTGGAATCTCCTCCTCCAGTGAGTTGTTTAATTGTCCATCACCATTCATGTACGGATGTGGCAGCACTACTGAACCTAGATCTATCTGTTGGTTGTGGGATTGCTTAGCTCAGTCTATCACTTGCTGCTTATGCTGTTTGGCATGCAAGTTATCCTGTTTGGTGGCTTCACCAGGTTGACACCTCATTTTCAGGTTTGTCTGGTGCTGTTCCTGGCATGTCCTCCTGCACTCTCCATTGAACCAGGGTTGATGGTTATGGTTGAGTGGTGCATATGCCAGGCCACAAGGTTACAGATTATGCTGGAATACAATTCTGCTGCTGTTGATGGCCTTCAGCGCTTCGTTGATGCCCAGCCTTGAGTTTCTAGATCTGTTCAAAGTCTGTTCCATTTAGCACGGTGATAGTGCCACACAACACAATGCAGGTTATTCTCAATGTGAAGGTTGGATTTTGTTTCCATAAGGACTGTCTGGTGGTTGCTCTTACCTATACTTTCATGAACAAGAACCATCTGCAGCTGGCAGATTGGTCAGGACGAGGTCAAGTATGATCTTCCCACTTGTTGGTTCCTTCACCACCTGCCACAGACCCAGTCTAACTGCTATGTCCTTTCAGACCAAACCAGCTCACTCAGTAGTGCTGCTGTCGAGCCACTCCTGGTGGTAGACATTGAAATCCCCCACCCAGAGTACATTTGTGCCCTTGTCATCCTCAGTGCTTCCTCCAAGTGTTTGTTCGACATGAAGGTACATAATAATCAACAGGAAATGTCCTTGCCCATGTTTAACCTGAAGTCATGAGACTTCATGGGGATCCAGAGTCAATGTTGAGGACTCCCAAAGCAACTGCCTCCCGACTGCATACCACTGTGTCACCACATCTGCTGGGTCTGTCTTGCCGGTCAGTAAGGACATATCCAGGTATAGTGATGGTGGTGCCTGAGGCATTGTCTGTTGGGTATGATTGGGTGAGTATGACTGTGTCAGGCTGTTCGTTAACTAGTCTGTGAGATAGCTTTCCCAATTTTGGCGCTAGCCCCCAAATGAGTGGAGAACTTTGCAGGGTCGACAGGTCAGTTTCTGGTGTTGTCTTTTCTGGTGCTGAGGTCAATGGCAGGTGATCCATCCGGCTTCATTCTTTGAGACTTTGTAACAGTGGGTGCAGCTGCATGGCTTGCTAGGCCATTTCAGAGGGCAATTCTGAATCAACTACATTGTTGTGGGTCTGAAATCACAGGTGAGGGTGGCAGATTTCCTTCCCTGAAGGGCATTTGTGAGCCAGATAGGTTTTTACAACAATTGACTGGTTTCATGGTCATCAGCAGATTCTTAATTCCAGACTTTTTTTTAAAATTGCATTTAAATTCCACCATCTGTCATGGTGGGAATCAAACCTGGGTCTCCAGGACATTACCCGGGTCTCTGGACTAATAGTTCAGTGGTAATACCACTAGGTCATTGCCTTCCCATGCAATGAACACCTCACTCCCAGGTCTCCCAAACAATCTTCTTTCTCATGTAACTTGTACCTGATTTCCATCATGAAATAAACTGCATCAAGCACTTGTTCTTGTTAAGACTCACTGCTTGGACGTCAGTGTTGAGTGGTGACCCGCAGGTCTCTGTTCTTGGGCATCTGCTCTTTGTAGTGTTTATAAATGACTTGGATGAGGAGATTGAGGGGTGGGTTAGTAAATTTGCAGACGACACAAAAGCTGGAGGTGTTGTTGATAGTATTGAGGGCTATTGCAAGCTGCAGCGCGACATAGACAGGATGTAGAGCTGGGCTGAGAAATGGCAGATGGAGTTCAACCTGGATAAATGTGAAGCGATGCATTTTGGAAGGTCGAACTTGAATGCTGAATATAGGATTAAAGACAGGATTCTTGGCAGTTTGGAGGAACAGAGGGATCTTGGTGTGCAAGTAGGTAGATCCCTCAAAGTTGCCACCCAGGTGGATAGTGTTGTTAAGAAAGCATATGATGTTTTGGCTTTCATTAACAGGGGGATTGAGTTTAAGAGCAGTGAGGTTTTGCTACAGCTTTACAAGTCCCTGGTGAGACCACACTTGGAATATTATGTCCAGTTCTGGTTGCCCTACTATAGGAAAGATACAGAGGCTTTGGAGAGGGTGCAAAGAAGGTTTACCAGGATGCTGCCTGGACTGGAGGGCTTGTCTTATGAAGAGAGGTTGACTAAGCTTGGACTTTTCTCTCTGAAAGAAGGAGGAAGAGAGATAACCTGATCGCGGTATACAAGGTAATGAGAGGCATAGATAGAGTCAATAACCAGAGACTTTTCCCTAGGGCAGGATTGACAGGGTCAAGGGGTCATAGTTTTAAGACATTAGGAGGAAGGTATAGAGGAGACGTCAGAGGTAGGTTCTTTACGCAGAGAGTTGTGAATGCATGGAATGTGTTGCCAGTGGTGGTGGTGAAAGCAGAGTCTTTAGGGACATTGAAGCGCCTGCTGGATATGCACATGGACAGCAGTGAATTGAGGGATGCGTAGGTAAGGTTATTTTATTTACATTAGGATTAATCCTCAGCACAGCATCATAGGCCAAAGGGCCTGTTCTGTGCTGTACGTTTCTATGTTCTATGTAATTGTTCTTTAATAGAAGAGACTTTTAGACCTAGTCAAAGGAAGATGACTAGGGGCAGTCTCCTTCCACCCACAAAAACCATATGGTGATCCAGCCCATGCATACACACACACATTGGAGAGCTGTCTTTAAAATGATTACTCAGTGGGACAGTCTGATTAGCTTTTTTAAAAGAGCTTAGGAAACAGCCTATGTTACTGACACATGAAGAGTTTTACAGCTAACAGCCAGTAAAAGCTAATTAGAGACCTATTATCAGGAGCTCAATGTGAAAGAGAAGCTTTATCTCTCCTCCCTTCCATATCATTGCCATGGTGACAGTGTAACCTGCTTTTCAAGACAGCATCATTATGGAATGGGCCCAAGCTAGGCAAGGTTAAAATAACAGATGGAAACAGAAATATAGCCACAAACACTTTCTGCATTCCATGAGAGATGAGTCATTGTCTCGCTGAATACACTATCACAATTATATTACACGTCATCACCATATGCTTCTAGCCTGTGTTATCCACACTTTAATCAGGCTATAATTCGAATGAATCACAAAGGATGAGGAAGCTACAGTTACACAGCAAGTGATCAAAGCTGACTTGTTTATTCCAATGCTTTCTCCCTGTCTGTGAATTGCTTGGCCTTACCTCGGCTGTTAATGGCTCAAACCTCGATCCTCAAGGATAAGCCAGGGAAAGCTCTGTGTCAAGGGAATGGTCAGGGTGAAAAATACATCCCCCTTCCCTTACATGGGTCACTGGTCCTACTTTTATCCAATACATATATCACATCAGAACACTCCAAATCCACATCAGGGTGCTACTATGAATGACTGCATTTTTTAAAGCAACAAATTCCCTTTCCTTCGATTTAGCTTTTCTCAGATCTAGGATATTTACTGCCTACTCGGTAAGTCATTTAATATTGCAATTGATTTATATCCAGTGTAAAAGAGCTATGCTGTACTGATCTCTATACAATCCTCCCTGTCTGAAATATTCTCTCACTGTTACAGTTCACAGGCCATAGGAGACTGAAAAGATCAATTCTGTACATTCCTGACATATTAATCTTGTCTGTTTTAATTCTAAAAAACACCAACATGCATTTATATAGTGCCTTTATGTTGAAAGATTTCATGAAAGAATAATTGAACAACAAACACCGATGAACCATAGAAGGGGAAATTGCAGGGAAGATTCTGTGCTGGTTTGAGTCATACCTGGTACAAAGCAAGATGGTTGAGAATGATGGAGATCAGTCATCTCACCTCCAGAATGTCACCACATGGATTACAACAGTTCAAGAATGCAGCTCAGTACTACCTTCCCAATTGCCTAAAATTACTTCAAGACATATGGAACTTTTACTAGGGTAGGGTTTTGTTTTGAGATCAAAGGAACTATAAACCAAAGATGGCTGGGAATATAAATTCTGAAGATTTAATTCAGTAACCACCTGGAAAGTTCTTGTGTGATTACACTTAATGCCAAGTAACACCATAGAAGGTTGTATCTGAAGTGTCAAGGAAGTTCAGATACAGACACTTCAAAGAAAGATGCATTGCAAAAAATGAACTGTAAATTTTCTGTGGTTGTAAAGATAGTAGATGTCGATTACCATCTCAGCAAAAGCCTCTGGACCTGCGGATGTATTGTGAGCTAAAAGAGAGCATTTCTGGGAAAGGCAGTATTTGTATTTTCCCCTTCTGGGAATATACGGACCCGGAGATAACATGCAAACTCCATGCAGCCAGTCATCCAAGGCTGGGATTAAACCCTGGTGCTAACCACTGTGCCACTTGCTGAGATCAGTGCTAATGTGACCTCATAATTTAAGGGCTACAACATTTCACCATCTATTCCTCATGGACAAGCCAAAGAACTGATTTGTATATCTTTTCCCTAAAGGTTATGTTTGCTGACTTCTTATTTCTAAACTGTATTTATGAATATTGTGTTTTATTATTATCTCTCATGTTGAGTAACTTTCTTTAACCTAACAAAGCCTAGTTACGTTCCTCCTTTTAAAACCATAAATACATTGGAACTGGGAACATTATACATGAGGGAAGAGATTGCTTGAGTTAAGGTAACCTTATAGTGACCAGCCAAGGTGAAGGGGGTGGGTTGGGGTGCTAGTTGAATAAAGAAAGGGATTCAGTTCCTCTTTCTTCACCAGATAGTATAATGATTTTGGGGGTCAACTCGGAACATGCAAATTGCCACAATCAGCCCCCAACCCACCAACTCCAAGGACCAGTTGTAACATTTAAAAAAAAGCAAAAGGCGGGTTTACTAATACCTTAGTCAAAAATATAGTTTTGAGAAGAAAGTTAGGAGGGGATATTTAGGAAGGGAATTCCAGAGTTCAGGAACTGGATTGCTGACAGTATCATCAATGTTGTTGGAATGAAGGGAAAGGGGAAAAGATAGGATTGTCAACCTGAGTGAGTGCGGTTTTCTGAGATAACTGACTCGTTTTAAAGCAACAGTTATATGCTCAAAATAGGAATAAAGACAATCTCCAATATTTTCTTTGAAAGTACAGCTTGACGTGCTCTTAGGCAGAGTCACCTGCAATTGTGAGGTGCCTGCATTGAATGCCTTGACAGCATTGCTGCTGCTCAGCGTGCATCACTCTAATGGGACTAGCAGCCTTTAGTGGAGTCAAGAAGACTGGCAGCTGCTCCAAAACAGTCCATAAGAAGTTGGGTTCCTGCTGCTACCAGAATAAGATAAGCCAAACTATTTGCTTTTGTAAAGTTTAGCAGAAGGTTTTGCAGAGATGACATGAAAGTCAGGTATTTACAGGTTGCACTGCAGAGCTAAATAAGACTCAGCTATTTGTAGGAAAAATGTTTTGGGCACCAAAGGTTATCACAAAGATTTTTCTCATGGAATATTCTAAAAATTAAAGATCTCTTTCTGTTGCAATGGGCGTACGAGTGTCAGTGGAATAAATAATCTTGAGGGACATACCTGAGACCTGGAGTTCCAGCTCTTGATCAGATTTATATCAGAATGGCCCAAATTGTCTGAGGAGTCGATTGCCATCCTCTCCTACTTTGTTGCATTATGACTGAACCCTGCATCGCAGGACAAAAACTAAACCGTATGAATATCTGCTATTAATAAGAAGCTTCTACAGTCTATCCATCCAGCCTGTTTCACACAACTTCACAGTTTTATACACTCCCCACCCCCTCCATGTAATCACTTGAGAGAAGTGACAAATCAGATATATACCCGGTTCACCTCTGGAAAATGTCCTCTCTGGCCCGATTAGGCAATTGATCCCAGTCCATGCAGACCATTCATATTCCAAGTTTAATCCCAATCTATGCTGATCTATAACTGCATGTTAAACTTGTTATCTCAGTTGTTTCAGATGGGACTAATGATAGATACAATGACAAATACCTCCAATATCACAAGTTAGAGGAAGGGAGATTCAGATCAGGTCCCACTTCTGATGGTCATCCAGCGTCCCTTCCTGAAAATTGGATGGGTGACATCAAGTAAGGGCAGCTTGATCCATTCATATTTATAGGGTAACTCACACCCCCAGGATGGCTCATCCCGAGATCCATCACTACTAAAGCCATAACTGTCTTACAGAAAGCACAGCAAGATTTCACAAGCAGCAATGTGATCACATTATACCTGCTAGAGATTTATTTGAGCAGCAAATATGTGACAGGAAAATGTGTCTTCATTGAAGTAGGACTCTGGGACTTTGTAACATCTGGAAGTGAAGATAAGCAAAGCTTTGTTTAACATCTGGCTCACAGCTCTCCCTCACTCAAGCATCAGACAGATATTAGATCATTGAAACCCCCAACCTATTGAATCACAGGAAACGTGCTGCCACAACTACAACTCCTGCCAAAGTCAGTTGATGCCACTGCAGTGCAAGTCAGTCAGGAAGTATTGCAGTGTAGATGCACCTACGTCTATCCATGAGTTAATTGCCAGTGATAACCAAGAGGGACCTTTCTTAGTCTTTTACAATAACTGTCAAAATTTAAGCCTGTGAAACTGGGAGGGGTGCAAGAAACAAGATAAAAGTTCCTAAAATATTGGCTATTTTGCTTCCAATAGCCAATAATTTCAATGGATGTTGAAGACAGTTCCTCTAAATTTCCTTTGAACTGGGCAGACTACAAGCTCCTCTGAATGCTGACCTTTTGTTTTCGGGGAGGTTACATTTTCAAATAGTAGGTAAGTAGCTTCAGGTAGTTTCCATTTACCTGAAAGATCTCAAAAAGGGGGTCTTTTTTTTCCCATAACCAGCCTTGCGTCGATGTAAGGGAAGCTTTTGGCAAATAAAACAAGGTTCCAAATAGTTTGGGACTGTCAGATACCAACAGAAGGATTTCCAGAAGCATTTTATGAAAATCTGAATTGAGCTGAGAGATTTATGACCAAACAGAGAAAAAGGATTCTGGACCACAGCAAACTGCAGTCAAAAAAAAATTTATAGCACAATCACTCACAGGAGGATCTAGACTAAAGACCTGAGTATGTGTCATTGGACTCACCTTGCTGAGGAGTAGGGCCAGAGGGGACATGTGTTGATTGATATTAATTGCATTCTTAGATTTAAAATATATCAACTCTTAAACACAAAACAGGGTGAAATTGTTCTTGGGTGATAAGTCAGAATAGATGATAGCAACTCAGCCACAGTTACTATATCTCACCTAATTTTCCAAGCTGTTGACCTGACAGTTCAGTATTTGAAATTTTTTTGAAAGCATTATTTCTTTTAAAGGGGTGTGTTAACCTCCTGGAGTTAGCTTTGCCTATCTACATTTGCATTTGTGTATAGTCCTCTGTGTCCTTACAACATTTCTCCCCCCAGTTACGAGTGAATAAATGTTGGGTGTACTCACCACTTCAATCACAGACATTGTGTCACTGCTTTTTCTCAAGTTTCTAGTCAGGGTTGCACTTGACTTACCCATCCCTATTTCTGAAAACTCCTCTAACTGTTCAGGCCTCCAAGACCATTTCATTTAAAATCCTTGATATCCTTCACAACAGTGATCAAGCCCCCCAGTAAAACTGAGTGCATAACTTCTAGAATTCCGTCCCTTGACAGCTCCTCTTTGCTTTTCATCTATAAGGTGTGAAAACGTACCTCTTTGATCAAGCTTTTGTCCACCTGCCTGAATATCTCAGCATATGGCTTGCAGTAAAACGTATTAACAATGCTGCCATGAAGCACCTTCAGATGTCTTTCAGATGGAGATGTAAATTATTGTAGCTTCTGGGGGTTGTAGCAGCTTTTTTTTAAGATGTCCGCAAGCTCTGATTGAGTTTTTTGAGGAAGTAACAAAGAGGATTGATCAGGGCAGAGCGGTAGATGTGATCTATATGGACTTCAGTAAGACATTTGACAAGGTACCCCATGGGACACTGATTAGCAAGGTTAGATCTCACGGAATACAGGGAGAACTAGCCATTTGGATACAGAACTGGCTCAAAGATAGAAGACAAAGGGTGGTGGTAGAGGGTTGTTTTTCAGACTGGAGGCCTGTGACCAGTGGAGTGCCACAAGGATCGGTGCTGGACCCTCTATTTTTTGTCATTTACATAAATGTTTTGGATGCGAGCATAAGAGGTACAGTTAGTAAGTTTGCAAGTGACACCAAAATTGGAGGTGTAGTGGACAGCGAAGAGGGTTACTTCAGATTACAACAGGATCTTGACCAGATGGGCCAATGGGCTGAGAAGTGGCAGATGGAGTTTAATTCAGGTAAATGCAAGGTGCTGCATTTTGGGAAAGCAAATCTTAGCAGGACTTATNTTCTGGTCTCCTTCCTATCGGAAAGATGTTGTGAAACTTGAAAGGGTTCAGAAAAGATTTACAAGGATGTTGCCAGGGTTGGAGGATTTGAGCTATAGGGAGAGGCTGAGGAGTGACCTTATAGAGGTTTACAAAATTATGAGGGGCATGGATAGGGTAAATAGGCAAAGTCTTTTCCCTGGGGTCGGTGAGTCCAAAACTAGTGGGCATAGGTTTAGAGTGAGAGGGGAAAGATATAAAAGAGACCTAAAGGGGCAACCTTTTCACACAGAGGGTGGTATGTGTGTGGAATGAGCTGCCAGAGGATGTGGTGGAGGCTGGTACAATTGCAACATTTAAGAGGCATTTGGATGGGTATATGAATGGGAAGGGTTTGGAGGGATATGGGCCGGGTGCTGGCAGGTGGGGACTAGATTGGTTTGGGATATCTGGTCGGCATGGACAGGTTGGACCAAAGGGTCTGTTTCCATGCTGTACATCTCTATGACCTCTATGACTCTGATGTGCTTGGGTGGAATTGTATTTACTTTTTATTCAGCTAGAGGTGAATGACTATTTAAGACTAAACTCTGGTAACAGTAAAACCATTGGAAGTGCTTTTGGCTTTATGGATGAAACTCACTGATATGTGAAAAGAAACATTTTCTGCAAATTGTTTTTTTTTTGTGGTTCTATCAACATAAGGAATGTTTCTGATGTGTTTCTATTACTGGGAGGATGCCCATATCTAAAACTGATTCAGCACCAAGAGTAACTGCTTCCCAATTGTTACTGAATTTCTGCTGGGTATTCTCAGATCTGTTTCACACCTTGTTTATGTTCATCAAAAAATGGGCACTTTGCCACTGCACACTTGTGCCCCTGGGATACGTTATTCCCTCTAGCAGGATCTGTGCAAATATGAATATTTACTTCAGGCAAGAATTCAAGCTCATTTCTGCAAACACTTGTGTCATCTACCCACCCCCATATCCCATGAGTTCCTCCTCCACTCCATGTGTGTGATATGTGTATGCAATCGGATCAAGTCACCACTGAGAAACTTCAATAGTGGAATAGGCAGTTTCCTATAGTCATTCCAAACCTTTGACAGCAACGCTTCAATAGTGCCTTCAATGCGCAAAAATGTCCAAAAATGATTTGCATAGAACAGAGAAAATAAATAATAGATTAAAGGATAAAATATTGTAGAATCTGATGTGCAGTGAAAATCAATAGAGCAGTCTGAAGGTCTGCCAGGAAGTTGAATTTGAAAGGATTTTAAAGCTAGAGAAAGAATTAGGAAAAAACACGCATTCAAAAATGTGCATCCTGTAAACACTCTATTCCATTCTCCCAGTTACTGCGTGTCCATTGCATCTGTACTGATGATGCCAACTTTGACAAGAGAAGATCCGAAACGTCCACCTTCTTTCTCAACCTGGGAATCTCTGGCACCATGGTTGACAGGGCCCTGAACCAGGTCCAGCCCACCTCCCACACTTCAGTGCACACCTCCTCCCACAACAGTGGTAGAGTCCCCCTTGTCCTCACCTATCATCCTACCAGCATCCACATCCAGAGGATCATTAGCCACCATTTCTGCCACCTCCAGTGAGATGCCACCTCGCATCCCCTCCCCTCCTTGTCCGCCATCCTCAGGGACCGACCCTCCAGGACACCCTGGTCCACTCCTCTTTCACTCCCAACACAGCCCCACAGCGCCTTCCCCAGCAACTTCAGAAAGTGTAACATTTGCCCATTTACTTCCTCCCTCCTCAATGTCCAAGGGCTCAAACACACTTTCCAGTTGAAACAGCGCTTTACCTGCACTTCATGCAATCAAATCACCGTAATGTTCCCTCTACATTGGAGAAATGAAGCATAGATTGGGTGGTCACATCACAGAACACTTGCATTAAGGCCATGGAAAAGACCCTGAACTTCTGGTTGCCTGCCACTTCAATGCACCATCATGTTCCCTGGCTAACATCTCTGTCTCAGGTTTGCTGCAGTGTTCCAGTGAAGCACAGTGCAAGCTGGAAGAACAATGTCTCTACTCTACAGCCTTCTGGAATCAATATCCAGTCCAACAATTTCAGGGCTCGAGGCATCTTCGCCCATGTCCTTACTCCACGCCTTCTTACCACATGGTCTGCTATTACACACAACTAATGGTAACCACTCATAGTCCCCATTAGCAGCCATTTATTCTCCTCGGCTGATCATTATTTACTCCTTTGTCAATCCAACTGTCCTCTCTTCTCTCTCTTTTTGGGCACTAGCTCCTACTATTGTTCACTCCTTTCCCCTCCCCCCAACTGTATCTTCTGCATGAAAGCTAACCTTTTCCTAGCTACAATCAGTTCTGAAGAATGGTCACTGGACCCGAAACATTAAGTCTAATTTGTTTCTACAGATGCTGCCAAATTTCCAGCAATTTCTGTTTTTATCATACTGACCAATGATTGAGCAGAACAGGTCAATGAAGAAGGAACAGCTAGATATCCAGAGATAATAACAGGGAAAAAAATTAACATGGTCCAAAGGGACAGGAAGCCTGTTGTTGAAGGGCCTCCTTGTTCAGGGTGTATGTCATAAGGACAGTGCCCTATACACTGTTGCTTATCTGGGGCGACAGCAGCACATTTGAATTAAGATTAGATGAGGTACTGAAGCAGCAAGAATAGAGATATTGTTGATGAGGAGATCACTATATGAGAGTAATCCGTTTCTGTTCATTCTAATGCCTGCAGAGCTGAAATTTCATGTTTGCTTGCTCATATACTCAACTGTGGCCAGCAGGTAGTTGCTAAGTGACAGCACTCCAGTACGGGGGCTGCAAAATCGTGAGATTCAGCGATTCAAATTTGCATGTGCTACATCAAGCCAGCCCGTACCTATCAATAGCACAGTGAATTTTCCCTCAAGCATGGAGCAGCTTACAGTGAGATGAACGTGAACAGCGCAAAAATAACACAGTCAGGCAGCAGTGTGCTCCAGAGTTCTCAGATTGCAGTATTGAAAGCCCTAATGAAGGAGTTGGACTTAAAAATGGAACCAGGCAGCCACCTAGACAGACATTGCAAAGACATTGGGATAGCCATTCATAGAGTCATAGAGATGTACAGCATGGAAACAGATCCTTCGGTCCAACCTGTCCATGCCGACCAGATATCCCAATCCAATCTAGTCCCACCTGCCAGGATCCGGCCCATATCCCTCCAAACCCTTCCTATTCATATACCCATCCAAATGCCTCTTAAATGTTGCAATTGTACCAGCCTCCACCACTTTCTCTGGCAGCTCATTCCATACATGTACCACCCTCTGTGTGAAAAAGTTGCCCCTTAGGTCTCTTTTATATCTTTCCCCTCTCACCCTAAACCTATGCCCTCTAGTTCTGGACTCCCCCACCCCAGGGAAAAGTCTTTGTCTATTTATCCTATCTATGCCCCTCATGATTTTGTAAACCTCTATCAGGTCACCCCTCAGCCTCCGACACTCCAGGGAAAACAGCCCCAGCCTAGAACATAGAAGAATACAGCGCAGTACAGGCCCTTTGGCCCTCGATGTTGTGCCGATCCAAGCCCACCTAACCTATACTAACCCACTATCCTCCATATACCTATCCAATGCCCGCTTAAATGCCCATAAAGAGGGAGAGTCCACCACTGCTACTGGCAGGGCATTCCATGAACTTACGACTCGCTGAGTGAAGAACCTACCCCTAACTTCAGTCCTATATCTACCCCCCCTTAATTTAAAGCTATAAAGGAAAGTCCCCTTTCCTTTGTCGGCACTCCCCTGGAAACTGTTCAGAACCTTCACATGGGCACAGTTACAGCTTTTCCACAGATAGTGAGCTTTACTAAGTTAGTGCTGCCCCTGCTTTTTCAAAACTCCTGAATTTCTCAACTACATTAGCAAATACCGCTTGTGAGCTTCTTTCATTCCTGCTCTTGGCTGCAGCTAGTTATTAATAACTAGCAGCTTTTCCTGAGTGCCAGTCCCAACACAACTATATTTGCTGGCTCCAAAGACTGCTCAGTGTGTTAGAGCAGCACCCTTTTTGGGATATCCCTGCCACTGATTACCTCACACTCAGCTCTATCAGGTGGCACACCTTTTATGGCTTTCTTGAGTCCCATGTTCTTGTTTTAGTGCCAGTCTTGCTTTTATGCATGCTGTGGCTATGTCCTACAGCTGAGCTCTGAGCTTACTATAGACCTGGGTGGACAGGAGTCCTTGCTGGAACCCAGAATCACGTGAGTTTGGGTTTTTTAATGATGTGCATATATACAGATACATGTGCATACATGCATAATATAAAAACATACATCTTCGCTTAAATTATTTTTAAGGACACAAAAGAATGGTTTGAAGGGTTTTGAATGTGAGTGCAGTATACTTGTTTATTGGGGGTCAGTTAGTCCACTTGGCTGGATGGCCATGCAGAGTGATGCCAACAACATGGGTTCAATTCTTGCACTGGCTGAGGTTAACATGATTCTCAGGTTAAAGCATCACCAGTCGCGTCTCTAATGAGCAAGCAGCCTGTGGTCTGGTAAGAGTGGTGACTCTATCATCTTATTATTTTAGTTCCATCTGTCTTTTCTTACTGTCCCCACCCATGCAAAAGCCCTGCATGAGGTTCAGCTGTTAGTGTGTAGGAGGTGAATGTGAAGCTTCTCACTTATCTCTCCATCCTTCAGGCTCTCTGCCTGTATTCCTGTATTCCTGTTTGCCTGAAATGTCGATTTTACTGCTCCCTGAATGCTGCCTGAACTGCCGTGCTTTTCCAGCACAACTCTAATCTAGACTCTGGTTTCCCAGCATCTGTAGTCATTATTTTTGCCCTCCAGTTAACAAACAGCAACAGATGGCCTAGACTTGAACCTCTTGCATTTCCCCCTCACCTCACCAAAATCCTACCTTGGAATCATCCTCTTTTCAGGCACACAAGAATGGCAACCTGTCCGAGCAGCAGTGGAAAGGAAGGGGTCAATAAATGGAGCAGGTTGCCTCGAAGGACCCTGCAGATTCCTCGGCCATAACACCTGATATGAATTTACCCAGGTACCTTTGCCTGTATCAGGCAAAGGGGCACAAACCTCTAGCAGTCAATGAAGAGGGTCACAACTTCATTCAAAGACAACAAAGATAAGAATTAAACTATTACATTTTAACTTTAACAATTTTACTAGTAACTTCATGTGGTGGCTGTACAGGACATTAGTTGGGCCAGTTTTGGAATATTGTGTGCAATTGTAGTCTCCTTCCATTGAAAGGATGTTGTGAAACTTGAAAGGGCTCAGTAAAGATTTACAAGGGTGTTGTCAGGGTTGGAGGATTGGAGCTACATGGAGAGGCTGAATAGACTGGGGCTGTTTTCCCTGGAGCGTCAGAGGCTGAGGGGTGACCTTCTGGGGTTTCATAAAATCATGAAGGACATGGATAGGGTAAATAGACAAGGTCTTTTCCCTGGGGTGGGGAAGCCCAGTACTCCACGGCATAGGTTTAGGGTGAGAGGGGAATCATTTAAAAGGGATCCAAGGGGCAACTTTTTCATGCAGATGGTGGTGCGTGTATGGAATGAGCTACCAGAGGAAGTGGTGGAGCTGATACAATTATAACATTTGAAAGACATCTGGTTGGGTATATGAATAGGGAGGGTTTAGAGGGATATGGGCCAAATGCTGGCAAATGGGACTAGATTAGGTTAGGATATCTGGTTGGCATGGACGAGTTGGACTGAAGGGTTTGTTTCCATGCTGCACATCTCTGTGACTCTATGACTTTTACAAATTTTTAAGCCACTTGAATATTTCCCAGATACCAAGTTTTCCAAGCATTTGACCAGTCAGGAGCTTTGAGTAAATTATTTTTATCACTTTGAAATGCTGTTAATGGCTATTGATAGCTTGCCTGCAGTGAAATATTTGATGTGTCTGCTTTGGAGAATGGAAGCCAGGTTTTTCTTCCAGAGTATGCACCAGATCTTTTGCTTTACTGCTCCATGTTCACCTCGTATTGTTTTACTTGTTAGGAGATGTTGAGCTGCCCTTTCACACTTGTTGATGTTTTCTAGTGCCTCTCTGGTTTTCAATTGTCTAGGTTTGAATGTTGCAAGAAAGCATCTCCAGACAGACTTGTCTCTGTGTGATTGTGTCTTGGCTGAGGTATTCCCAGCATACCTTGCTTTTTGGCCAATTTCTTTGCCCTGTCTTTTTTTCAGTTGCTGAGTTCTGGTTTTCCATTTTTGATGATGGTTAAATCTTACTTGAATAGTCTTTGTGCTGTAGCAGCCTATTCAAGTCAGTAGAAGCACCAACACTCGCTCTAACACTCCCAGCTCAAATACTGATACTGCACTTACTAAAGGTAGGATTTACACAGGCTAAGAGACTGAACATGAGTAGCTGCAGCTACAGCAGTGGGCAAGGGTAGCACAGGGACCTACTTGGCAGAAGGTGCGTGTTTTGCTGGAAAGGACTCAGGTGAAGATTTCAATTGGGAGCATTGAGAAAAGATGGATGGGCATGCAGACTGAAGCACCAGGTGCATTGGCAGACCTCTCATCATTATCAATGACCATGGAGGAGTCTGACACCAAAACTGCTATCAGCTCTGGACTGAGTTCAATGCACATCCTTCCTAATCTGGAGGTGTGGGCCAATTCCATGCCCATGCTATGGACCCAACCATGGGGCTATGTAATAGTGTCCAAGCAGTATAGGCAAAATTCATCCAAATAAAAACCGAAAGTGCTGGGCAAACATAGCAAGTCAGCAGCGTCTATGGAGAGAGAAACAGTTCATATTTTGAGTCCAGTAAGACTTCTTCTGAACAGAAATTTTGAACAATTCCAAAGAGGAGCCATGCCTGAATCCAATGTAAACTTTGTTTCTGTCTCCACAGATGCTGCCAGACTTGCTGAGATTCCCCAGCACTTTCTTTTTTGTTTTATTTCAGAACTCTGTCTATTTTTCTTTTACTCACGAAGTCACCCAGTGTGGAATGCAAGATCAGACTGTTGCCACAGGTTGAGGCCAGAGTTCAAAGAGGCATGCAAACTATCACAGCAATCCAGCAATCTCTGTTTCAACACATTGCTAACTTTGCTGAGCCAGCAGCCCAAGGAGGAATGGCCTCGTGGAGCAGAGGGAACATGCCGCCCTCTCTCAGGATGACTGTCTTTCAGTACTGCCACTGCACAAGGGGCCTTTCTGTCAGCTGGCAGCCAGCTGTTTAGGATTGCTGCTCCCCTTGCTGAGCCGAAACCAGGCTCAAGCTGCATAAGGTCATTCTGCAAAGCCAGCTGTGCTGTCTGCTGCACTGAATTTCAGCCGCCTTCTACCAGAAATACTACAGCTATTTGAAAACATTGCACAGGAGCAGAGCAAAAGGGAAGCAGGAGGCAGGCACCAGTAGAAGGCATTAACATCAGTAGATTTTTGTGTTGAATCTGGAATGGTTTGATTTATAAAGTTGCTCAGGAATGCTTATTTCAAGCTGGCTTTTATTCCAGCACCTCAGGAAGGATGTATTATGCGTATTGACCCAATTACTAATGTGGCAAAGGTCACCTGCTGCCTGGAAAGATACAATCACCAAGAAATTCAAGACTGCAGTGACCTTCAAGTGAACAAGCTGTTCCCTTAATAGACGTGGACTGCATGTCTTCAGCAAGAATTCCACACATTTCCCCGCATGGCGACTCAGAGGAGAAGTCAGTTGCCTGATGCTGCAAATCTTAGTTTTCTCAAGCTTTACAGAGTCCAAGATTATTTTATTTTGCCTCTACGTCCTTGGTTTCTGCAAAGAGTTAGGGACAGGGTATAGACGGCTGCCTCCAGACGGAAACCAATTACTGAATATATTGGGGGTATCTCGTGTGTAATTCGACCTCCGGCTTTTGGCTTCCAAGTCTTGCATTTTTCTTACACATTTTGCGCTAGTTTCCGAAATTGCGTTGGTGGGAACAATCTAGTGAGTCTGTTTCACGATGTTCTTCTATCATTTTGCCGGCAGAAATAAAAATAGAGAGCTGGGAGCCATTTCCTGCTTAATTCAGCACCGTGGCCAGCAACCAGCAACAAATGCATTTCAGAAGTCCCAAAGACCCGGCATGGATTTAGATTAGATTAGATTACATTACATTACAGTGTGGAAACAGGCCCTTCGGCCCAACAAGTCCACACCGACCCACCGAAGCGTAACCCACCCATTCCCCTACATTTACCCCTTACCTAACACAAAGGGCAATTCAGCATGGCCAATTCACCTAACCTGCACATCTTTGGACTGTGGGAGGAAACCGGAGCACCCGGAGGAAACCCACGCAGACACAGGGAGAATGTGCAAACTCCACACAGTCAGTCGCCTGAGGCGGGTATTGAACCCGGGTCTCTGGCGCTGTGAGGCAGCAGTGCTAACCACTGTGCCACCGTGCCACCCACAAACGCCTCTGAAGTGTTCCTCGTGTGAAAACCAACACTCACTTTTTGCCTTAAACAGATTAGTCTCAAAATCTGACCTTTACACAACTGAATATAAAATCCCTACACTGTGGAAGCCTGCCATCCAGTCCATCAAGTCCACACCAATCATCTGAAGAGCAATCCAACCTGTCTCTGTAACCCCACATTTTCTATGGCCAACCCACATAACCGACACACAATTGTGGGAGGAAACCAGAGCACCCAGAGGAAACCTACACAAACACAGGGAGAATATGCAAACTCCACACAGTCGACCAAGGGCAAAATCAAACCCACTGACCACACTGAGCCACCATGCTGCTCATATGGTGAGTTCAGTTGAATTTCTGGTCAATGGTAACCCCCAGGATGTTGATGGTGAAGGATTCAGCGATGGTAATGCCACTGAATATCAAGAGTGGTACTATGGTTTCAGGAAACAGCTCCTTGACCTGAAATATTAACTCTGTTTCTTTGTCCACTGATGCTGGATGACCGGCTGAGTAGTTCCAGAATTTCCTGTTTTCATTTCCAATTACTGGGAAACATCTTACATTATTCTAAGCTTTATTTTTCCTTCCTTTTTCTGTGCTTCTTCCGGCCGGGAGATTTTGAGGTATTAGGTTTGTTTTGTGTCACATCTTCCTTTTGCAAAATTAAATTTGGAGAATCAGAAATACAGATACCAAATGTACATCCCTCAAGGTGCTTGTTGTTCAAAGTACTTTGCTGAATCTGGTTGTCTCTCATTAATATTCAATGACGTATTCACATTATAGTACTTACCTGGAGTACCACCATCCACCTGAACATCTGACACAAGGTACAGGTGCTGTATGTTCATTCTTATGACAAAGCTACAAGCTGCAATCTTATTGATGGAAAATTAAAATTGTTTTTTTTTGTTAGAGTAGAACATTGCTAAGGACTGTCAAAACCTAAGACATGGGCCACTGCCATACAACAGATGTTGAAGGTAAAGCACATAATGGTGGTTAGATTTTACAGTCAACATCTCCCTAGAACAACAACTGCAATTTGAATTCCTTGTAATCAGAAAGAAAGCATCTTTCACATGAAACCAGAAACATTGAAAAGAAGAGCAACAGTCCTTTTAGTCTGCCCTATCATTCAATATGATCATGGCTAATCATCCAATTCAATACCCTATTCCCATTTTCTCCTTGCATCCTCTGATCTTTCTAGCTCTAAGAACTATATTTCTTTCTTGAAAATCTTTCTTGAAAGTATTCAATGCTTTGGTATCAACTGCTTTCTGTGGCAGAGAATTTGACAGCCTTACCCCTCTCTGGGTAAAGACATTTCTCCTTATCTCAGTCCTGGCTGACCCCCATCCCACTAGAATGTGACCCCTGGTTCTGGAGCCCCTGATCATTTATCCTATCTAGATCTGTTAGAATTATACAGATTTCTATAAGATGTCTCCCTCATTCTTCAAATCTTGAAGAGAACATAATCATAACCAATCCAGTTTCTCTTCATACATCAGTCCTGTCATTCCAGGAATCAGTATGGTAAACCTTCATTGCACTCCGTCCATCGCCAGAATATTCTTCCTCAGATAAGGGGATTAAAACTGCACACAATACCCCAAGTGTGGCCTTGCCCAGACTCTGTACAACTGCAGCAGGACTTCTTTGTTCCTGTATTTGATCCTATTGCTATGAAGGCCAACATACCATTTGCCATCTTCACTGCCTGCTGCATCCACGCACTTACTTTCAGCAACTCGTGTACAAGGGCACCCAGGTCTCATTGCACCACCCACTGTTCCTATCTATCACAGTTTAGATAATAATCTGCCTTCCTGTATTCTTTTCCAAAGTGGATAACTTCACATATATCCACTTTATGCTTCATCTGCTATGCATTTACCTACTCATTCAACTTACCTAAATTACACTGAAGTGTCTCTGCATCCTCCTCACAGCTCACCCTCCCACTCAGCTTTATGCCATCTGCAAATATTGAAATATTAATTTTAATGCCATCATCTAAATCATTGATGTACATTGTGAATAGCTGGGGTCCCAAACACCAGTGCCTACTGTATCCCACTAGTCACTGCCTGTTACTCGGAAAAAATGACCCATTTATTCCTACTCTTTGTTTCCTGTCTACCAGCTAGTTCCCTTCCCCTGTCAGTCCACTACCCTCAACCCCATGCTTTAATTTTACACATTAATCTCTTATGTGAGACCTTATCAAAAGTCTTCTGAAAGTCCAAGTAAATCACATCCATTGGCTCCTTTTTACTAATTCTCCTACTTACAGCACTGAAAAATTCTAATAGATTTGTCAGGGGTGATTTCCCTTTTGTAAATCCATGCTGACTCTGTCTGATCCTGTCATTGTTTTCCAAATGTACTCTGATTAAATATTTTTAATGGACTCTAGTATTTTCTAGCCTACTGATACCTGTTTAACTGATGTATAATTCCCTGCTTACTCTCTACCTCCTTTTTTTTTAAATAGTGCAATTTGTGGACATGGAGTGAGGAGGAAAACGGAACCTAAAGGGGGAACAATATGAAGCCATATATGAAAAGGGAGGTTTTCTAGAGGATTTAATGAAATGGTGTCATGGCAGGGTTGGATACTCAGTCATTATGTGATAGGTTAAAGCAGGTCATAGCTGGTAACTTAAATGCAAATAAAATGGGCAGAGATGGAAAAGGACATGCCATTTCTGTGTCGCTCATCTCACAAAGTGAAAATTTATCCATTTGATCTTCAGTACAAAGCTCTAATATTAAATAGAAAACGATGCATTCATTCACCACCTCTTGTTAATTGTTGACATAGAATTACAGCATGCATCATTTCTCTTCCTTCAGAACCTCAGCTCCCTCTCTACCTCACTTGGCGAGAGGAATCAGGCAAATGTAATCCTCAGCCAAATCAATTCATTCCCCATGATATCAAGGATGGTTGGAAGCACAGGCCTTTGCCAATATTCAGAGTCAAGACTAGAGTGGTGTTGGAAAAGGACAGCAGGTCAGGCAGCATCCAGGGAGCAGGAAAATCGATGTTTCGGGCAAAAGCCCTTCACCAGGAATTTGCTCCTCAGATGCTGCCTGACCTGCTGTGCTTTTCCAACGCCACTCTGATCTTGACTCTGATCTCCAGCATCTGCAGTACTCACTTTTGCCCTTTGCCAATATTTAGGCAATATTACTGATGACAAATGCTCCAGAATTTGCCATGTGCCCACGCAAGCTGCTCCAGCAAAACCATAATCCTGACATCTGCTTAACAATATGGAAAAGGTATATCCTGCCAACAAAAAGCAGGATAAATTTAACCTAGCTGCCCAATCAGTCTATCTCACTCATCAGTATAGTAATGGAAGGTATCATCAAGAGTGCTATCAAGCAGTAGTTGTTCAGCAATAACCTGCTCAGTGATGTCCAGTTTGGATTTTGTCGGGGCCACTCAACTTCTGACCTCATTACAGCCTTCGTTCAAACATGGACGAAAGGGCTAACTTCCAGAGGTGAGGTGAGAGTGACAGCTCTTGACATGAAAGCTGCATTTGACCATGTATAGCATCAAAGAGCCCAAGCAAAACTGGAATTAATGGGAATCAGAGGAAAACTCTCTGATGGTTGGAGTCATCCTAGCTCAAAAGAAGATGGTGTTGGTTGTTGGAGGTCAGTTATGTCAGCTCCAGGGCATCTCTGCAGGAATTCATCAGGGTAATGTTCTAGCCCAGCCATCTTCAGCTACTGCATGAATGACCTTCCCTCTATCATTAGGTCAGAAATGGAGATGTTTGCCAATGATTACACAATGTTCAGCACCATTCGTAACTCCTCAGATACTGAAACAGTCTGTATTCAAATGCACCAAGACCTGAAAAATATCCAGGCTCGGACTGACAAGTGGGAAGTTACAGTCATGCTACACAAGTGACAGACAACGAACATCTCCAAGAACAGAGAATCTATCCATCAACTCTTGATAATCGAAGCAAGTGGGGAGTATACCACTTGAGGATATACTGCCAACTGAGTCTTTTGGATGGTGGACAAGTTCTGGGGAGTCAGAAGGTGAGCCACTCACTCCAGTATTCCTCACCTCTGACCTGCTCTTGCAGCCATGGTATTTATAGAGCAAGTCTGATTTAGTTTCTGGTCAATAGTAACCCCCAAGATAAGCCTGACGTTGGTGGTGGGCAAGTTGTTGGAGGTTATCCTGAGGGACAGGATTCATATGTATTTGGAAAGGTAAGGACTGATTAGGAATAGTCAACATGGCTTTGTGCGTGGGAAATTATGTCTCACAACTTGATCGAGTTTTTTGAAGAAGTAACAAAGAGGATTGATGAGGGCAGAGAAGTAAACATGATCTATATGGACTTCAGTAAGGCGTTCGACAAGGTTCCCCACGGGAGACTGGTTAGCAAGGTTAGATCTCATGGAATACAAGGAGAACTAGCCATTTGGATACAGAACTGGCTCAAAGGTAGAAGACAGAGGATGGTGGTGGTGGAGGGCTGTTTTTCAGATTGGAGGCCTGTGACCAGTGGAGTGCCATAAGGGTTGTTGCTGGACCCGCTACTTTTCATCAATTATATAAATGATTTGGATGTGAGCTTAAGAGGTATAGTTAGTTAGTTTGCAGATGACACCAAAACTGGAGGTGCCGTGGACAGCAAAGAAGGTTACCTTGGATTACAACGGGATCTTGATCAGATGGGCCAATGGGCTGAGGCGTGGCAGATGGAGTTTAATTTAGATAAATGCGAGGTGCTGCATTTTGGGAAAGCAAATCTTAGCAGGACTTATACACTTAATGGTAAGGTACCAGGGAATGTTGCTGAACAAAGAGACCTTGGAGTGCAGGTTCATAGCTCCTTGAAAATAGAGTCACAGGAAGATAGGATAGTGATGAAGGTGTTTGGTATGCTTTCCTTTATTGGTCAGAGTATTCAGTACAGGAGTTGGGAGGTCATATTGCAGCTGTTAGGCCACTTTTGGATTATTGGTTAGGCCACTGTTGGAATATTGCGTGCAGTTCTGTTCTCCTTCCTATCGGAAGGATGTGAAACTCGAAAGAGTTCAGAAAGGATTTACAAAGATGTTGCCAGTATTGGAGGATTTGAGCTATAGGGAGAGGCTGAATAGGCTAGGTCTGTTTCCCCTGGAGTGTCGGAGGCTGAGGTATGACCTTATAGAAGTTTTTAAAATCATAAATGGCATGGGTAGGGTAAATAGACAAGATCTTTTCCCTGATGTGAGGGAGTCCAGAGCTAGAGGGCATAGGTTTAGGGTGAGGGGGAAAAGATATAAAAGACACCTAAGGGGTAACCTTTTCATGCAGAGGGTGGTACTTGTGTGGAATGGGCTGCCAGAGGAAGTGGTGGAGGCTGGTACAATTGCAACTTTTGAAAGGCATCTGGAAGGGCATATGAATAAGGAAGGGTTTAAAGGGATATGGGCTGGGTGCTAGCAGGTGGGTTAGGATATCTGGTCAGCATGGGCAAGGTGGACCAAAGGGTCTGTTTCCATGCTGTACATCTCTATGACTCTATGTTGATTATGGGTGAACTCAATTAATGACATGCTTTTGAATATCAAGAGTTGATGGATAGATTCTCAGTTCTTGGAGATGTGCATTATCTATCACTTGTGTAGCACGAATGTTACTTCCCACTTGTCAGTCCAAGCCTGGATATTTTTTAGATCTTGCTGCATTTGAACACAGACTGTTTCAGTATCTGAGGAGTTACAAATGGTGCCGAGCATTGTGTAATCATCGGCAAACACCCCCACTTCTGCTTACAGCTAAATGGCCTCAACATCAACTTCACCAGCTTCAAAGTCCCTCCTCCCCCAGCCTTATCACATGTGTAGCCCCACTTCTTCTCCTTGCCTCCCTGATCTGTCCTTACCTTTGTACTGACCTATCCGCTCCACTGTTCCCACTAACCAATCGCAATAACCTCCTACCTGCATCCACCTATCATCATCCCACCTATCCTTAACTCCCAGCCCCACCCCCTCCCTCTATATACTTGGGGCTACCTCCCCCTCCTCACTCCTGATGAAGTGTTTTGGCCCGAAATATTGACTTTCCTGCTCTTTGGATGCTGTCTGACCAGCTGTGCTTTTCCAGCTCCATATCTTGGCCTCTCATTTAGTTGTTGAATTAAACTTCCATCTCCATATTCCTTTTTATAATGAGATCCACCTCTTCTTTGAGTGGTACCATGGGATCTTTTATGAGCAGCTGAGAGATCAAGCAGAGGCACAGTTTAACATATCATCTGCAAGACACCACTTCCAACAGGTCAGCACTACTTTAGTTTCCTCTGGACAAGACAGAAATGTGAAGATGTTTACCAATTTGATATTCAGTGTTCAGTTTGGAAGGGACTAGACAGGCCTAACTAAGTACCCCGATGCTTACAGCCCATAAGGTTAGTGACTGGTTCATTTGCTGCTGGGCTTGTGTTTCTTATATCTAGTTACCAGTACCAGACACTATTAGAGGATTGGATCCACTAGATAGATAGAGGATGTGGAGAACGTCAGGGGCACTTGTCCACAATAATTCAAATTTTTATAGAACTTCACATAGATGTCCATCGTATACTTCTTTTGTATGAAGTATAAGGTAGCAGAAGGTTGTCAACATCTTCAGAATCAAGAAACTATTCAAAGCCTTCCAGAGGGAAGGGCACATAGCTGGAGGCAAATGCAATTGTTGACAAATTATTATTGCAACGATGCTTGGCAGTTGATAATTTGATCTGATTTATTAATACTGTCACATGTACACAAGGTAAATGCTATCTTACGTGCTTTACAGGCAGATTATACTAAACATGTGTTTCAATTCTCAGCAGCAAGGTTTGCAGTAGCCACTTCATATGCAGAAGGAATTAATTTAAATAGTTAAAACCTGGTGCACTTAAATCAATTGTTCTAAACTTTCTGATGTAATATCTGTGTTGGGATGTACCAATATGTTTTATATTATAATGGGCAATTTTCCTGAATCAAGCATAAAATTATTAACAAAGGAGGATAACTGTAAATTCAAGTGAAAGTTTATTTATTTATTTTTTAGTTTCATCCACTTTAGAATTTCTGTCCACCTTCTTGCGTTCATATGTTTATGTTCTTTCTCTCTATTTCACTCACACTTAGGTGTCCTCAGCTTCTATTTTCATGCTGAACATTGAATTCATGTATAATTTTATCAAACTTTGACATTCATTGGCAAGTGAACCCTAGTGATCTCCCCAGGGGATGTTTTTGTTAATTGGTGGATGATTTTCCCACTCATTGGGGAACCTGAGAACCAGCCCATTATCAAACCCAACTGTTGAAAATCAATGGGATAAAGATAGGACGGGTGTTTCAATGGATAGGTAATCCTTGTTGTAATTTACTGCCCATGCAGCAAAATTGAAAATGATTTCCCAGAGCCTTTGAACTGATAATGATCCATGTCAACCCAAAGTCTGGAATCTAGGGTGTGAAGCTAATTTATTTGATGTCACTCCCTAATTGAAACTTCATGGAACACCAAACACGTAGATGCTGAATACAAATATGAATTTCAATGACCCCATTCTCAATCATATAAGGCACTTGTAAGCACATTTTATCACTGCTTAGCTGCCTTAAGATTGTGATCATTTTCACCCAAAAGGCAGAAAAATTGTATTGAGACTTTTCCCTGTAATACTTTAGTGTCATTGACAAGACATACTAATCTTATAGGACAGGGGTTTTCAGATAGTGGGAGACCGCAATGCATCTTTTAGGAGACTTCTGCCCCTCACTCAGGAAGATGTCTCAGTTCAGGAAACTATCAGCTAATATGATTGGCTGGCATATTTGCAATCCTAGGAACACTGGCGACCAGGGCTAGGATTAAAAGAAGTCCACAGAATCTTATATCCCAGAGTCTGGATCTGGGTGAGAAGTCAGAGAATTCACTGAGGAAACAGAACTGTGAGGGAGCAAGGGGCAGTGATGTGGAAAGGGAGGTACCTAACCCACCTTCCCACCCAAGGGACTGGCAGGGTAGCTGCTAGGCTTCCACTGCTGTTTTTTACAGGAAGAGAAATATTTCTGTGTGGTTGCTGATGCCAGGTTCACCAGCTAGCTTCACATGCTTTCACCTGTCAGCCCAGATGGCTGGATAGGGTGTGCCACCACTTGTGCCCAGGCAGCTACAGGGATGAGATGGGACAGTCAGTTTCTGGAGACGTTGATAGACCCAAAGAGTTTGTTGCATCTTTAAGTGATTGAATGCAAAACAGCAACATTTACCACAGTTAGATATGGTCACTGAAAGAGGTGTCAGAGTTTGAAAGATCTTTGTATTTAATATTTTTACAAGGACAGTGGATAAAAAGTAACGGTGAGGCGGGGGAGCATATTAAAAGTGAAGCGAGCAGTTTTATACAAAACAGTCTACATATCATGATGTGTTAAAAAGTATATTAAAGGGAAGAATTTCCACAGAGCAGTCACCTGTCTATATTCTCGCTCTCTTTATATTCAAAGACATAAAATGTAAGGGGCAAATTGGGATATGTTTTGGAGCCCATGTCAGAAATTCCAACAGAACTGGACAAGATGCATCATTGCTGATTTCAGCAGAAGATGTGTGGTTTTCTACACTCTTGTCCAATTCTTCAGAAACTCAATGATTTATCATACAGAACTGATAATCGTAGTTCTATAGTTTTGGGTACTGTCACCACTTGCTGTTAGATGCTGAAACGCAGAAACTACAATCATGCCTGACAATACGATCAGGAAGTGTCAGTGGTACTGAAAACATGTCCATCTATTGCACTAAAATAAAAACAGAAAATGTTAGAAAAAAATACAGCAGGTCCAGCAGAATGTTTGGAGAGAGAGAAACAGATTTGATGTCTGCAGTTGAATGCTTTGTTTTTGAAATTCCGGATGAACTTGTGTAGCTCTAGAAGTCCTGGCTTGGATTGTACCACCTCACTTGAGAAAGAAGAAGCGAGCAGTATAGTCTGTCTGATTGAGAGGTAACAGCAAGGGCTTTGGCAAAGTGACAGATCAGCTGCTGTTGTTCTGAGTGAGACATCAGGATTATGCCACACAGAGCACTGGGATTGGAAATGGAAGGGGTAGTCATGTCTCTCTAACCTTAGTAACTGTTGGAGCATTGATTGTTATACTGCTGTGATCTACTTTAAACCTCTTTGAGCATTGGAAGTCAAGAAGCTCACTCAGGCACCATCTCCCTCAATGTGTCAGCACCATAATGGCCCACAGGCTCAGTCCTGGTCATACCAAGAGTACTGTTTGGGGTGTGTAAACATGCAATGGTTCCATCACCCGACACTTTGATTCTCTAGCTTCTCATTGTGTCATTTTGCCCTTCAAGAGAGAACAAAGAATGAGCCCATGAGTGTGGTACAATGTGTTTGAGTACTGTGGCCACCACAGTGGAATCACTAGTAGACAAGCAGGAGGCTGGAAGAACACAGGCAGCATCAGGAGATGGAGAAGTCGATGTTTCGGGTGTAACCCTTCTTCAAGGCCCCCCTTACTACCCAGGTTTGTTGTGGTCTTCTAGCCTCCTGCCTGTCTACTTTGATTTCCAGCACCTGCAGTTATTTTGTTTTGAATAGTGGAATCACTGGCATTGTGTGTGCCTGTTGTGAGATTGACCATGCTCTGTGACTTGCTGCAGTGTTAAGTATGTGAAAGTGAGTTGAAAGTAGATAAGATTTATTGTCATGTGTACTGAAGTAAAGGGTGCAGAAAAACAGTGACAAGTGTACAATGTCACCACACATGGTTAAAAATCACACGACATCAGGTTATAGTCCAACAGGTTTAATTGGAAGCACTAGCTTTCAGAGCGCTGCTCCTTTATCAGGTGGTTGTGAAGGACACAATTGTAAGACACAGAATTTATAGCAAAAGTTTACAGTGTGATGTAACTGAAATGATACATTGAAAAATACCTTAATTGTTTGTTAAGTCTCTCATCTGTTAGAATGAGCATGTTAGTTTCACTTCTTTCATATGTAAATCATAAAGCTTATTTTAAAAATTACATTCTCAGGTTAACTTTAACAATTGGCGTCAGCCCTGATAATGTGTTGAAGGTGTTCGTCCCCTGTGGGCTGTTGTCTGTGCCATAATGTTTAGACTGATTCTAGTATAAAAAATGAGTCAGCAAAGTCTTACATGGATCCATGCAGTTTTTGAGCAAAGCGCAATGTAACTCTGCAAGTACAAGTTCACCCCACAAACATATATGTGTGTGTGTGTGTCTGGGGTGGGGATTGTGAGTGTCTGTGAGAGACAGTGTATATGTGTGTGTGTGAATGTAAAGGGGTCTAAGTCTGTGAGAGGATGCAAATCTGAGTGTGGGAGTGAGTGTGTCTGTAGGAGTGTGTGTGAGTGTCTGTGTGTGTGTGTATAGGAGTGTGTGTGTGTGTGTAGGAGTGTCTGTGTGTGTGTATAGTGCAATGGTGGTCACCTGTAGTGTGACATGAACCCAAGGTCCCAGTTGAGGCCTTCCCTATGGGTACCGAACTTAGCTATCAGCCTCTGCTGGGCCACATTTTGCTGCTGCCTGTCCCAAAGCCCGCCTTGAAGGACGGTCACCCAAAGGTCCGAGGTTGAATGTCCTGGACCACTGAAGTGTTCCCCAACTGGGAGGGAACACTCCTGTCTGTTGATTGTTGTGCAGGGCCCATTCGTCAGTTGTCGTAGCCTCTGCTGTCTGTAAGGGTGTGTGTGGGTGTCTGTGTACACATCTGTGTATATGTGCGTCCGTGTGTATGTGTGTACAGGAGTGCCTGTGTGTGTGTGTAGGAGTATGTGTGTGTGTGTATAGTGCAATGGTGGTCACTTGTAGTGTGACATGAACCCAAGATCCCAGTTGAGGCCTTCCCTATGGGTACCGAACTTAGCTATCAGCCTCTGCTCGGCCACATTTTGCTGCTGCCTGTCCCAAAGCCCGTCTTGAAGGACGGTCACCCAAAGGTCCGAGGTTGAATGTCCTGGACCACTGAAGTGTTCCCCAACTGGGAGGGAACACTCCTGTCTGTTGATTGTTGTGCAGTGCCCATTCGTCAGTTGTCGTAGCCTCTGCTCGGTTTCCCCAATCTACCATGCCTCAGGGCATCCATGCCTGCACTGTATAACATAGACAACGTTGGCTGAGTTGCATGAGTATCTGCCATGTACATGGTGGGAGGTGTCCCCACACGTAATGGTGGTATCCGTGTCCACACTCTGACACGTCTTGCAGCGCCTACCGTGACAGGGCTGTATGGAGTTGTCCTGAAAGCCGGGCAGTTTGCTTCGAACAATGATCTGTTTGAGGTTTGGCAATTGTTTAAAGACGAGCAGTGGAGGTGTGGGGAAGGTCTTGGCGAGATGCTCATCCTCATTGATAATGTGTTGCAGGTCATGAAGAACATGATGTAGTTTTTCAGCTCCTGAGAAGTACTGGACAACAAAGGGTACCCTGTCGGTTGCAGCACGTGTCTGTCTCCTGAGGAAGTCATTACGGTTCCTTGCTGTGGCATGTCAGAACTGGCGTTCGATGAGTTGAGCATCGTATCCCGTTCTTATGAGGGCGTCCTTGAGTACCTCCAGGTGCCCATCACGTTCCTCCTCATCTGAGCAGATCCAGTGTACGCGTAGGGCTTGTCCCTAGGGGATGGCTGTTTTGGGTGGAAGCTGGAGAAGTGTAGCATTGTAAGCTTGTCTGTGGGTTTACAGTAGAGTGTGGTGCTGAGGTGCCCAATCTTGAAGGAGATGCTTGTGTCCAAGAATGAGACAGATAGTAGAGAGTAGTCCATGGTGAGTTTGATGGTGGGATTAAACTTATTGATATCGCTCTGTCGTTTTATCAGTGACTCCTCGCCATGGCTCCAGAGGAAAAAAATGTTGTCAATGTACCTGGTGTATAATGTTGGTTGGAGGTCCTGTGTAGAGAAGACGTCTTGTTCGAACCTATGCATGCAGATGTTGGCATATTGGGGTGCATATTTGGTACCCATGGCTGTTCCATGTGTTTGGAGAAGAACTGGTTGTCAAAAGTGAAGATGTTGTGATCGAGGATAAAGTGGATGATTTGTTGGACAGTGCTCAGAGATTGGCAGTTGTTGATGTTGAGTACTGAGGTTGTTTGTTGATGTTGAGTACTGAGGCTGTTGCCGTGATGCCGTCATTGTCGGGGATGCTGGTGTAGAGTGCGGAAACGTCCATTGTGATGAGGAATGTTCCCGGTTTGATTGGTCAGTGTGTGTTGAGTTTCTGTAAGAAATCCGTAGTGTCACAACAGAAGCTGGGGGTCCCCTGTACAATGGGTTTCAAGATGCCTTCGACATAACCAGAGAGGTTCTCACACAGGGTCCCATTGCCTGATATGAAGGCAGTAGAAGTCACCTACACGAGAAGTACGTGGGATGAGAGTGCGTAGGGAACTCTGAAGGACTGGATCCAAAGTCCTGATCAATGTGTTTAGTTCTCGGTGTGTTCTTTGGTCGGATCAGCTGGTAGTTCCATGTAGTGTTCCTGGTTGTTCAGTTGTCGGTACACTTCCTTGCAGTAGTCGGTTCTATTCTGAATGACGATGGCTTCTCCTTTTATCTGCTGGTTTGATGACAATGTTGTGGTTGGTTTTGAGAGCCTGGATGGCATTGCGTTGTGAATGGGTGATATTTTGCTCTACATTGTGGGTACAGCTGATGAACCTGGCATTTATAATATTTCCTGACGGTTCAAGCATACATGTCAAGCCCAGGGCAGCGGTCCTCCGATGGCGTCTAAATTGACTCCTTCTTTGGTCACTTCTCTAGAGATCCCTGCAATCACTATTCTGGTTTGTCAGTGGGCTCGTTGGGATCACTGCTGGCACCTTGTAAGAATTCCCGGAGTCTCATTCGTCTGATGAATTCCTCCGTGACTGCTGCAAGAACCAAGGGGTCCATTTTGGTGGTGGGGCAGAAATTGAGACCCCTCCTTAGGACTTCAATCGCTTCCGATCAAAGGGTGTGGTCCAATAAGTTGACAATCGACTTCCCTGCAGTTTTGGTCATTCTAACAGATGAGAGACTTAACAAACAATCCAGGTATTTTTCAATGTATAATTTCAGTTCATCACACTGTAAACTTTTGCTATAAATTCTGTGTCTTACAACTGTGCACTCCACAACCACCTGATGAAGGAGCGGCGCTCCGAAAGTTAGTGCTTCCAATGAAACCTGTTGGAATGGAATTGTGTGATTTTTAACTTTGTCCACCCCAGTCCAACACCGGCCTCTCCAAATCATGATCACACGTGGTGTTATCGTAGGTACAAAGTCCCTAGATACAAAATCTTCGTTACAGAACTAGGAAAGTAAACAATTAAGTTAAAAGGTTTAGCACTACAGTCTTCTTAGCATAAAAGTAGAAAATGAAGAAATAATGTTAAAATGTCAAACATTACAGTCCGTTCTTAAGCTATGGGCCAGCAGAGATTGGGCTTTCCCTAACAGGGCTCACACTACTCCATGCTGGGCTAAGGCCTGCCCAGGTACACCAGGCTTCACCACTGCTCACATGACTATGTTACCGACTGCTTCATTGCTCCTGCCACCGTCCCTCAGGGCTGACCACTGCTGCCGTCTCGTTGTTGACCATTGTTGCTGCCATCCTTCACGCTGCCTCGTTTCTGACCGCCGCTGTTGCTGTCTGGGCTTGAGCTGGGCTCCAGCCAGTGCCATACTCCATCACTGATGCTGTCTCCACGGCCTCCAAACAGTAGGTAAGAGACACTAAAAGCTAAAAATAAAACTGAGAAAGGAAGAAAAAAGAAAAGAAGAAAGGAAACTGGGCAAAATGGATGAGATCCGTGCTCAAGACCCCAGATGCTACCTACTGCACCACCACCATCTTGGACAATGATTATGACACTGAAGTTAGAGTCTTGGTTGATGTTGAGAATGTTGCCAAGTGAATGAAAGGGATGTGGTGGAGGGACTAGTATGTGAGGCTAGTAGTTTATTTGGAAGGGAAAGGAGAAGAAAACTGGTGGTGGATTAACTGACCTTGACCACTTGTGTTGAGATTATTAAATTTCTTGCTGTACTGCTTCCAGGTCTTTGGAATTTGACTGTTGATGGTAAGCTGCTCTAAGCCTTTGTTGGTACTCGCTGAAGCTTCCCGGCCCCATGAAGGAAGGGGGTTCTCTCACGCTGATTCCTCCTACATTAAGGCCTCCCACACCAAGGCTTTCAATGCTGTCCCACCAGCTTTTAAAGGCTCCTTCAGTTCTTAACTCCCCTTTTTAATTTTTTTCATGGCAAAGCCAGTATGTGTTGCCCATTCCTAACTACCTATGAACTGGGTGGTTAAGAATCAACCACATTGCTGTGAGTATGGAGTCAGATGTACGCCAGAGCAGGGTGGTGGATTCTTTCCCTAAAGTATATTAATAGACCAGATAGACTTTTACAGTTGATGATAGCTTTGTGACTACTATTACTGAGGTTAACTTTCAATTCCAGATTTATTGATTGAGTTAAAATCCCAATTCCACTTCCAAGTCCTGCTGCAGTAAGAATGAACCTCACTCTTAAGAATTGCAGGCTCACTTTAAATGATGAGTTTGGGCCCCTTGCTGAGGAGCATTGATGCTCTGCAGCATGTTCAGCACTGAGCTGCATGCCACTAATTTATCACCAACAGATTGTGTGCTCACTGCATCATTTTGCACTGGCATGAGTTAATTGCACATCACAATCTCTTCCCCATCACCCCTCCCCCCCCACCTTTCAAGAGACTAGTGAAGTCTGTCTCGAGAATCTCTGAATCAGTATCAATTGTGATGAAGGATTCCCACATTCTAATAATCCTCTTTGTGAAGAAAAATCTCCATCATTCATCAAGTAATAATCTCACGTTTATATCCCTTGTCACCGATTCAGTACTATTGCTTGTACAAATCCAACATTACAGTCCCCAGTCTTAATAATCTTGAATCCCATTTGCATTTTAATAGTCCTTTCTACCTGCCGTCTCATTTAATGATCTGTATGACTATGCCTTAGGTTTCTATGTAGGGTGCACAGTGTTTACCTTTAATAACTGCCACGTTGATGTTAACACAAAGTGTCCACTGTAAGAGATGGAAGATAAAAAAGCATTAAGGTAAATTGATCAATAAATATTTGAAAAATCCTCTCTGACCCATTACCCCTCTTTAATAGCTCCCTCTAGCATCTCATGATGAAGGTAAATGTTCTCAGACCAGGTGTAAAGAGCAGTTTAGACATTTTTTGACAAAATCATATTGCCTGAGTTCAGCATATGTTTAAATAAGTTCATTACATCAAAGAATCTCTACAGAGTAGAAGCAGGCCATTTAGCCCATCGAGTCCACACCAACCCTCCAAAGAGCATCCCATCCAGACCTATACCCCTATCACCGTAATCCTGTATTTCCCACGGCTATTCCACCTAGCCTGTACATCTCTGGACACACTATGGGCAACTTAACGTGGCCAATCTACTTAACCTGCACATCTTTGTACCTTTGGCACAGTTGCTACAGGTTAAGTACTTACCAACCTGCCCAAGATAATACGTTATAAATGGTGTCTTTGAAAGTGCTGTCTGTGGATGGTTTTACAGAATAAACCTGGAGAGTGTCATTGGTAGGGGCTCTCATTTATTTCAAAGTACTTCTCTCCAACTTAACTAACTACTTTATTTTCCTCTGCCCTTAACTACACCTGCTACTCATTAACAATTTGCAGTGCTTTTCAAAATGCATGTCCTCATGAGTTTTATTTAAGCAGCCTCCATCTGCTCCCTCTATGCTTCTTTCATTTGGGATGCAATTCTCCCCAAACAAACCTTAGATATGAACAGGAGTCTGGCAGTGCCCAGAACAAGGTAACGCGGCTGATCTGTCACAGTATGATTCCGTCTCGCTTGAGAGTGTCACACAACAGTTAAAGTCTGGCACAAACAGCTGGATTTCTAAACTGCAGGAAGTATGCCGTATGGTCTGGCATGCCAAAGACATTAATGTGCTGGTATCTGTTGAGTGCAGAGCCAGACATGTCATTCCATCCTCCAGCTGTCTGGACAAGTATTCATTTCCTACATAGGCAGGCAGATCAAAGTGGTCAGAACAGATCACTGGGCTTCTCAGAAATGCATTAAACTACTCAGTTCCAATACCTCAAACAATTGATGTCCTGGGGATCTTTTTTCAAGGAATGGGTTGATTGACAGCCAAATTTCAGGTGAAGCACTGAATCAGTTATGTAATTCTCTGTTGAACCTTTCACCTTTGGTGAATAGCCAGGAAATTGCATTGTGGGTTAATATTTGCAATGAATCTACCAGTCAGCCTGAAATCATATGACACACACTGCTCTGAGATTTCTATTTTCATGCAAAATGTAGGGAAACTGTATCTGAGTTGAGAATTAGTTTAAGAAAACAACCCTTGCCATTTTATTTCTGAAGAAAATAATCACTATAAATCTATTCTTTGTACATTCACTAATTTTATGTGCAATTTGTCTGATGGTTTGTGATGTCCCAGCAGTCTGAACAAGGCTACATTCTCTTACCTAATGAAGTCGAGGATAACCTCAACTGATAGTTATATACTTCACTAAGTTCAAGTGCATTGACTGTGATGCAGCAGCCACTGACTAGTTGTATATTTGTATAAAACGTAAACAGAGGTGTTGACATATAATGTTATATATAAACACATGACAAATGGACATTCAGGCCATTTCACTTGTATTGGCTCTTGGGGAGAGAGACATCTACATCAACCCACTGCCCTGTTCTTTCACCATAGCCCTGTAATTTTTCTTTTTTCCCCCTCTTTGTAGATTACAGTGTGGAAACAGGCCCTTCGGCCCAACAAGTCCACGCCAACCTGCCACCCACCCAGACCCATTCCCCTACATTTACCCCTTCACCTCAAACTACAGACAATTTAGCATGGCCAATTCACCTAACCTGCATATTTTTGGACTGTGGGAGGAAACCGGAGCATACGGAGGAAACACACACAGACAATGTGCAAACTCCACACAGTCAGTTGCCTGAGGCGGGAATTGAACCCGGGTCTCTGGCGCTGTGAGGCAGCAGTGCTAACCACTGAACTACCATGCCACTGATTATTGAATCTGACTAGTACCCATTCAATTGGCTCCAGTTTGAACAACTCATTGTTTTTCTTTCTAAAAATATGTCCCATAATGTTTCAAACTCTTCTGTTGAATCTTTGGTTAACCTTTCTCAGGGGTCTATACATGTCTGAAGTCTCTCATTCAGCATGTTGTAGAATTCAATCATATCTGTTTTGTCATCAGAAGTATATTTTGTAACATTCCCAATTGTTAATTGAGGTGGTGGAGGTGTAATGATGACATCACTGAGCTAGCAATTCAGAATCCCAGGTAAGATACTGGGAGCATGGGTTCAAAACCCACCATGGCACATGGTTGAACTTAAATGCAATTGTTTTAAAAAAGTGGCCTAATATTGACTGTTGATTATTGTAAAAACCCACTTGGGTCACTAGTGCTCTTTAGGAAGTGAATTTTACTGTTTTTCCTTGTGACTCCAGACCCATAGCAATGTGGTTCACTTGCAACTGCCATCTGGGCAATTATAGATGAGCAATGAATGTTAGGCCTAGCCAGTGAATCCCTCATACTGTGAATGAATAAAAACAATAATGGATTCATGTGCCAGATTATACTGCTCCACAGTACAAAGAGGCTTTACCAAATCAATTTGAAGGATTGTTGGGTGTAATCCTAGCTCCATAAAGCCCTAGTCGACCTGATTTTTTAAAAATACCTGTGGTATTTCCGAATGACATCTTCAGGTCAGATTCTGATAACTCATCGGCTTTCAATTCAATTTTGTCACTGCCCTTCAAGAATGATATAATGGCCTAGCACAGATTTCGCAAGTTACAAATGCATATAAAAAGTGCTAAATTAGGAAAATTAGTTGCATAACCTTGGTTTGTATTCCCATGAGTTTAGACAGTTGGTGGGTGATCTAATGAAGGTGCTTTATTTGATTGGATGGATTCAGAGAAATTTCACTCTGGTGGGAAGGTGCAAAGCAAAGGGGCACAATCTTAAACATAGTGCTAGGCTGTTCAACAAGGAAGCTAGGAAATTCTATCTCCAAATAGTTATGGAGCCATTTGAAGCTTTAAGTCTGAGTTCAATAAGTTTTCTTGAGTAAATGGTATTTTTGTCATATTAATTGATGTACAACGATATTTCTTTTCTTTTTGTTTTAGAAATGGACTTTGTAATCACTTCTTTGTAATCTGTAATCACTTTTAAAAGTGATTACAGATCACATGATGAGCAAGTAGGCCTAAAGCTGTAACAGTTATAATCATAGAGTCATAGAGATATACAGCACGGAAACAGACCCTTCGGTCCAACTCGTTCATGCAGACAGATATCCCAACCCAATCTAGTCCCACCTGCCAGCACCGGGCTCATATCCCTCCAAACCCTTCCTATTCATATACCATCCAGATACCTTTTAAATGTTCAGCAAAAGAACATTTTAGTCTAGAGTAAAAATCTATGATACTGAGCTTAAGAGTCCCGTTCATCACAGATTGAGCTACCTGGGTTAATCATCTGCATTGGCTGGGCCATACAGTGTGTATTCCTGACAGAAGCCTCCCAAAATAAGTTCTCTACACCACACTGTATCACAAAATGCAGTTACCAGGAGGGCAAAGGAAACATTTCAAGAGTATCCTCAAAGCCTCCCTGAAAAGATTTGTGACCTCCAAGGTCACCTAAAGAGAAAAAAAAAAAACATGAACCAAGGTGGCAAGCATTCCAAACATCTCCAACAGGGCCATAAAGCATCATGTAAAAAATTGGGCATCCCACCTACCCAGCCGCCTCCTACCAGTGAGAGGTTCAGTCACCTCAGGATCCTTTTGGTGGAAGACAGTAACCCTCATTGCCAAGGGGCTACCTGAGAAGAAGAAGCAGAAGGATAAAGTTAAGTGGATCACCAATGTGGAACTTCTCACTTATTAATTGTAAGGTCACTGCAACACACTGGATCATAAATGGTCCATATTCTGTGTCTCCAAACTTAGGCCACTAACAAATGAGACATGTTGAAACTCACCATGTCCACAGAGGTACTAAAAGCAACAATCTAACTCCTAAGGTCATAGATCAGAAAATCATAGAACTGTATAGCATGGAAACAGACCTTTTGGCCTAATTTGTCCATGCCAACCAGATATCCTAAATTAATCAAATCCCATTTGCCAGCATTTAGCCTATATCCTTCTAAACTCTTCCTACTAATGTACCCATCCAGATACCTTTTAAATATTGTAATTGTACCAGACTCTACCACTTCCTCTGGCAGCTAATTCCATAAATGCATCAGCCTCTGTGTGAGAAGTTGCCCCTTAGGTCCCTTATAAACCTTTCCCCTCTCACCTTAAACTTATACCCTCTAGTTTTGGACTGAACTAACCTGAGGAAAAGAGCTTGACTATTCACCTTATCCATGCCCCTTATGATTTTATAAGCCTCTAGAAGGTCACCCCTCAGCCTCTGACGCTCTGGGGAAAATAGCCCCAGCCTATTCAGCTTTTCCTTTTGAGGCAGCTCAAGCCCTCCAACCCTGTCAAAATTATTGTAAATCTTTTTGCACCCTTTCAGGTTTCATAACATCCTTCCTATAGCAGGAAGCATGTTCGATGGATTTGAAGAACATCAATTGTACATCTCCAAAGTTTTCATTCAGTCTAATTTTTACAGTTCATGCTAGTCAACTATAACACCAGCAACAGAAAGCTGGACTGAGGGATATAACAGGGAGAAAGTAAGGACTGCAGATGCTGGAGATGAGAGTCGAGACTGTGTTGCTGGAAAAGCACAGCAGATCAGACAGCATCCAAGGAGCAGGAAAATCGACATTTCAGGCAAAAGCCCTTCATCAAGAATGAGCCTGCGAGCCTCAGGAGTGGAGAGAGAAATGGGAGGGGGGTGGGGCTGGGGCGAATGCGCAATAGATGGATGGAGGTGGGGGTAATGGTGATAGGTCAGAAGGGAGGGTGGAGCGGATAGATGGGAATGAAGATGGACAGGTAGAGCAAGTCATGAGGGCAGTGCTGAGGTGGAAGGTCGGAACTGGGATAAGGCAGGGAGATGGGAAATGAGGAAATTGGTGAAATCCACATTGATGCCATGGGGTTGGTTGTTCCCAAAACGAAAGATGAGGCGTTCTTCCTCCAGGTGTTGGATGGTAAGTGAGTGGCGATGGAGGAGGCCCAGGACCTGCGTGTCCTCGATGGAGTGGGAGGGTGAGTTGCAGTGTTTAGCCATGGGTTGGTTGTTGTGGGTGTCTGTGAAATGTCCTCTGAAGCACTCTGCAAGTCCTGTCTCCCCAATATAGAGGAGATCGCATCAACAGCAATGGATATAGTAAATGCGGGTGCCCACGGCAACCTCTTTTGTCTGGAGGAAGTGGGAGGATTCGAAGGAAAGGGTGAGGACCAGTTCAGTCAAATGAATTAGAGTGTCAATGGAAGCATAGTGGTGGGGATGACGGGAGAGGAAGAAACAGAGGGCTTGGAGGCCCTGGTGATGGCAGTTGGAGGTGTATAGGCTCTGGATGTCCATGGTGAAGATGAGGCATTGGGGGCCAGGGAAACAAAAGAGGAGGTGGAGGGCGTGGATGATGTCCCGAATGTATGTGGGGAGTTC
>NC_057727.1:63458755-63487381 GCF_004010195.1 Chiloscyllium plagiosum
TGAAGGTAGGAGATAGAATTGGGTGGTGCAGGGTTCCTGAGGATGGAAGCTGTGGGTGGGAGATCCACTGTGGTGATGAGGTTGTATATGATCTGGGAGATGATGATTTGGTGATGGGAGGTGAGGTTGTGGTCAGGGGGCAGTAGGAGGAGGTGTATGCAAGTTAGTCCCTGTCCTCAGTGATGTAGAGGTCAGTGCACTTAACTACCACAGCACCCCCTTTGTCCGCTAGTTTGATGGTGATGTTGGGGTTGACGCGGAGGGAGTGGAGGGCTGTGTGTTGCGAGGGTGAGAGGTTCGAGAGGATGGTGGGGTGGACAGGTTGAGGTCTTTAATGTCCCGGCAGCAGTTGAAAATAAAGAGTTCGAGGGTGGGTAACAGACCTGCATGGGGGTCCAGACGGATGGGGTGTGTTGCAGGCAGGCAAAGAGGTCCTCAGAGGGTGAGCAGAAGTCTGGATGGAAAAAGTAAGCTCGGGGGTAGATACGGCAGAAGAAGTGTTCGATGTCACAATGCGTGTTGAATTCATTGATCTAAGTGCGAAGGACAATGAAGGTAAGGTCTTTGCTGAGGACTGATCATTCGTCCTTAGTAAGCGGGAGGTCTGGGGGGATGGTGAAAACTCGGCAGGGCTGGGCGCTAGGACCTGGTGTAGGTGCGGAGCTTGGAGTGGGGGCGGAGACTGTAAATGGAGTGGGTGTGGTAGTGGAGGGATGGGGTGATGTCATTTGTGGAAGTGACCCTCAGCCCGGTTAGTGTGGGATCTGTGGGGGGGGGGGCGTCAGTGGAGGCGTAAGTGGTGTAACAGCTACACCTGCCTGAAATTTTCAGCCTCCTCAAAACCTGTTTCAAAAAGGACTTGGTATTCGCCAGGAAACCACACGTTCCCTGTCTAGTAACATCACCATTCCCTCTTGTCTCCAACTTTGAAGGAATCCTACAGGTCCTGTCTTCAGCCATCTGGAATCATCTGAACGTTAACACCTGACGGAAGGAAGCCTTTCTCACTGGGCTTTGATATTTTTGTGAATTGATATCTGCACTTTTAGTTTAAATATTCATAGATATAAAACTTCTTCCTTTCCTCAATCTTTCTTGAGTAAGTGTGTGAGAGTGTGTGAAGTTGTAAATATGTGAAAGACCTTTTGTAGCTTGAATGTGTGAATAAATAATACTCCAGTTTTAAATCTGAGAGAGGTTGCTGTGTGCCGTTTTAAAACTTAGCTTCACAGAACATTAGTTTGGGGAACACACTGCAACCTTTTGAAATTAAATCGATGGCAGGCAAGGAGGGCAAATAAAGTTCACGCTTCTCTCTCCTTTCCATGACCCATCCCTCCCAGATCATCTCAACACCTTCTAGGCTCGCTTTGAGCAGAATTTTAGTGGAGAGGCAACACCTATTCTGACAATTCCTGATGAACTTGTCCCAACAGTCACTGCATCACAGGTCAGATCAGTTTTCCTTCATGTCAATCCAAGGAAAATGATGGAACCAGACGGAATACCAGGCCGTGCACTCAGAGCATGAGCAGATCAACTGGCAGAGGTCTTCTCGGACACCTTCAACCTCTCCCTGCAGCAGGCTACTGTCTTATTCCTGATGAAGGGCTTTTGCCCGAAACGTCGATTTTCCTGCTCCTTGGATGCTGCCTGACCTGCTGTACTTTTCCAGCACCACTCTAATCCAGACTCAGGTATCCAGCATCTGCAGTCCTCATTTTTACCTAGGCCACTGTCCCTGCCTGTTTCAAGAGGGCCAATATCATCCCTGTGCCTAAGAAGGCTCATGCTGCATGTCTGAATGACTACAGCCCAGTGGCCCTAACTTCAGTGGTCTTGAAATGCTTTGAAAGGCTGGTCATGGCATTAATCAACTCCAGCCTCCCCACTACTCTTGACCCACTCCAATTTGCCTATCAGACCAACAGATCCACGTCAGATTCACGTCAGATGCCCATATCACTTGTCCTTCACTGCTCCCTAGAACATCTTGACACCAAGAACAGCTATGTAAGAATCATTGACTACAGTTCAGGCTTCAACAGTATTATCCCCTCAAGACTGATGACTAAACTTAGTGATGTCAGACTAAACCCCACTCTCTGCAACTGGATCCCCAGTTTCCTGTCAGGCACTTGCTTGATAGTCAAGAGTATTAGGTTATGAATATAATGGGATCCCTATTCAATACCAGCCACTGTAAGCTGTCACCGAATCAGATTATAGAATTAATAGTGCAGTGCAGATACAGGCTATTGAGTCTGCATTGACCCTCTGAAGAGCATCTCACCCAGACTCATACCCTATCCCAGTAACCCTGCATTTACCATGTCGAACCCACTAGCCAACACACTTCTGAAAACTACAGGTCATTTTAGCACAGCCAATCCACCTAACCCTCACGTCTTTGGACTTTGGGAGGAAACCGTAGCACCTATCGGACCAACAAATACACGTCAGATGCCATATCACTTGCCCTTCACTCCTCCCTAGAACATCTTGACACCAAGAACAGCTATGTAAGAATCATTGACTACAGTTCAGGCTTCAACAGTATTATCCCCTCAAGACTGATGACTAAACTTAGTGATGTCAGACTAAACCCCACTCTCTGCAACTGGATCCCCAGTTTCCTGTCAGGCACTTGCTTGATAGTCAAGAGTATTAGGTTATGAATATAATGGGATCCCTATTCAATACCAGCCACTGTAAGCTGTCACCGAATCAGATTATAGAATTAATAGTGCAGTGCAGATACAGGCTATTGAGTCTGCATTGACCCTCTGAAGAGCATCTCACCCAGACTCATACCCTATCCCAGTAACCCTGCATTTACCATGTCGAACCCACTAGCCAACACACTTCTGAAAACTACAGGTCATTTTAGCACAGCCAATCCACCTAACCCTCACGTCTTTGGACTTTGGGAGGAAACCGTAGCACCTATCGGACCAATAAATACACGTCAGATGCCCATATCACTTGCCCTTCACTCCTCCCTAGAACATCTTGACACCAAGAACAGCTATGTAAGAATCCTACTCATTGATTGCAGTTCAGCCTTCAACAGTATTATCCCCTCAAGACTGATTACTAAACTTAGTGGTCTCAGACTAATCCCCACTCTCTGCAACTGGATCCTCAGTTTCCTGACCCACAGGCCACAATCAGTGAAGATTGGAGACAATATTTCATCCTCACTAACACTGGAGCTCCCCAGAGTGCGTACTCAGCCCCCTACTGTACTCACTGTATACCCATGACTGCGTCACCAAAACCAGACTAATGCCATTTACAAGTTCACTGATAAGACCACCATAGTTGGTCGAAACTCAGATGGCGATGAAACAGACTACAGACGGGAGGTGGAAGACCCGGAAAAATGGTGCACTTAGAACAACCCAGCTCTCAATGCCGGCAAAACCAAGGAACTCATTATTGACTTTTGGCGGGATGTTACTCATGCCCCCCTACATATTAATAGCACAGAGATGGAATGAGTGGAGAGTGTCAAGCTCCTGGGAGTGGTCATCCACTCCAAGCTTTCTTAGACTCTTCATGTGAATGCACTGGTTACAAATGCCCAACAATGTCTCTTCTTCCTCAGGCAGCTGAGGAGATTTGGCATGATGGCGAATACCCTTGCCAACTTTTATAGGTGCGCTATCGAGAGCATTCTGTCTGGATGTATCACTAACTGATATGGCAACTGTACCATTCAAGATCGGAGACGGTTACAGAGAGTGGTGAACTTGGCCCGGACAATCACAAAGGCCAACCTCTCATCCATAGAAACCATCTACAAGGCCCGCTGTCAAGGAAAGGCCGCCAGCATTCTCAAAGATCTATCCCACCCTGGCAATGTTTTCTACAACTTCTACCATCGGGGAGAAGGTACAGAAGACTGAACACACGCACCAGACAGATTTGAAACAGTTTCTACCCTACTGTTGTTAGAATACTGAATGGACTCACAGACTCTTAACATTCGTCTGTACCTGTGTTTTTGTTTTTGCTGCTATTCACCTATTATTTATCTATCTATGCCACTTAACTATGTGATCTGCCTGTATTGCTGGCAAGACAAAGCTTTTCACTGTGCCTCGGTACACGTGACAATAAATTCAATTCAAATTCAAATTCAAATCATGGATCATTGGTTAAAGGCAGATAAGTATTATTATGGTATGGATCAACTATAACTAAGTTAAAATATGGATTAAACTGTAGGGGCTGAGATGGCCTATTTATGCTTCTATTTGCCCACTGTTTCTAGAACTGCATCCTTCAGACATCTGAGTTTTCTTAACATAGCTCTTCAGAGAGCTACAGGTACAAATTCTATACTTTGTACTGTCTACTGCTTGATTAACTCTGCCACACCAAGGGAATTGTGCTGTAAGATATTGTGCATGCAAGTTTAAAATTTTCCTCCCTTGAATGCACAGCTTCAGGCCTTAATAGTAACGAGCCTTGTTAAAGTGCTTAAACTGACAGCAGCAATAAAACATCTTCTGAGATAAATGATCTGCTTACAATTGATCGAAATCTCATCTCACCGAATGAGACATCTAAGTGCAGATTTTCCTAATATCTTCCTTTGAAATTTATGTTTCAGGAGTAGTTCTGTTTCAGTGCACCCTGAGATTGACATAAAGAGGGATTTATTAATAAGTAGCTGTACAGCACAGAGCAACGTAACCTCTACTCATCTGCAGCTCTCCACTTCATTTCCGGTGGGTCTGAATAGGAATTAGCAGGCAGCAGGAATCTAGAGATAGGGATTTGGACACTCCATTCAACCAACAGTAACCAGTCACATGTTCCTTTCTGAGGGCACAGGGCCAGGAACATTCAGGCACTAAGCTATTCCAACTAATTCTTTCTGAGATTCAATCCTTCCACTTTCACTGTTGCATTGTCACAATCCTTCACTTTTTCTCATTTTGTTGCTGTATCATTTAAATGGAGCAGAACCACAGAAAGCTGCAACACAAAGGGACTTAACAACACTCGTACACAAAACACAGAAAGCTGACACACACATAATCAGGAAGGCTACTGATGGTGAAGGAACCCTTAGGAGGCACTAACCATAATATGATTGAATTTATTCTAAAATTTAAGAGAGAGAAGATAGAATCAGAGGTAAGAGTACTACAGCTGAATAAAGGCAACTACAAAGGCATGAGGGAGGAGCTAGGTAGAATTGACTGGGAGAGGAGCCGAGCAGAAAAGATAGTGGAACAGCAATGGCAGGAGTTTCCGGGAGTAATTCAGGAGACACAGCAGAGATTCATCCTGATGCAAAAGAAGCATGATACAGGGGGCTGAGGCAACCATGGCTGACTGGGGCAGTTAGGGATAGCATAAAAGCAAAAGAGAAAGCATATAATGTGGTGAAGGGCAGTGGGAAACCAGAGGATTGGGAAGCTTATAAAGACCAACAGAGGGCAACAAAGAAAGGAAAAGGAGGGAGAAGATTAAATATGAGTGTAAGCTGGCCAGTAATATAAAGGAAGACTATAAGAGTTTCTTTAGATATATAAAGGTCAAAAGAGAGGCAAAAGTAGACATTGGGCTGCTGGCAGTGACGCTATAGAGATAGTAGTAGGGAAAAATGATATGGCTGAGGAATTGAATAATTACTTTACATCAGTCTTCACAATGGAAGACACGAGTAGTATCCCAAAAATTCAAGAGAGTGAGGGGGCAGAGCTGAGTGTGGTGGCCATCACCAAGGAGAAGGTTCCAGAAAAACTGACTGGCCTGTAAGTGGGTGAATAACCTCAACCAGATAAACTACATTCCAGAGTTCTAAGGCAGATAGCTGAAGAGATAGTGGAGGCATTAGTGATGATTTTCAGAAATCACTAATATTAGAAAGGGTCCCAGAGGACTGGAAAATCGCTAACATGACATCCCTGCTTAAAAAGGGAGTAAGGCAAAAAATGGAAAATTACAGACCAATTAGCCTAACCTCAGTCGTGGGTAAGATCCCAGAATCCATTGTGAAGGATGAGGTTTCTGAATACTTGGAAGTGTATGGTAAAATAGGGCAAAGTCAGCATGGTTTCATCAAAGGGAGGTTATGCCTGACAAATCTGCTAGAATTCTTTGAGGAACTAATGATGTTCCTGAAGAAGGGCTTATGCCTGAAACATCGATTCTCCTGCTCCTTGGATGCTGCCTGACCTGCTGCGCTTTTCCAGCAACACATTTTCAGAACCAATGATGTTATCTACCTGGACTTCAAGAAGGCCTTTGACAAAGTGCTGCACAGGAGCCTACTGAGCAAGATAAGGGTCCAGGGTGTCAGAGGCAAGGTGCTAGCATGAATAGGAGCCTGACTATCTGGCAGAAAGCAGAGAGTGGGGATAAAAGATTCCTTCTCAGGATGACAGTCTGTGGTGAACAAGTGGTATTTCACAAGCCTCAGAGTTGGGGCCACAACTTTTCACTTTATACATTAATGATCTAGATGAAGGATCTGAGGGCATTCTGGCTACATTTGCAGATGATACAAAGATAGGTGGAGGGACAGGTAGCATTGAGGCAGTGGGGAGGCTGCAGAAGGATTTGGACAGGTTAGGAGAGTGGGCAAAGAAGTGGCAGATGGAGTACAACATGGGAAAGTGTAGGTCATGCATTTTGGTAGCAAGAATAGAGGCATGGACAATTTTCTAAATGGGGATAAAATTTAGAAGTCTGAAGTGCAAAGAGACTTGAGAGTTCTAGTCTAGGATTCTCTCAAGGTAAACTTGCAGGTTGAGGCAGTAGTTAGGAAGGCAAATGCAATGATGGCATATATTTTGAGATGACTTGAATATAAAAGCAGGGATATACTTCTGAGGCTCTATAAGGTTCTGGTCAGACCACGTTTGGAATATTGTGTGTAGTTTTGAGCCCTATATCTCATGAAGGATGGACTGGTGCTAGAGCATGTTCAGAGGACATTCGTGGGAATGGTCCCAGGAATGAAAAGCTTAACATATGATGAAAGTTTGAGGAGTCTGGGTCTATATTCGATGGATGAAGGGTGAAGAGTGCTTAGAAGGATGAAGGGTGATTTAATTGAAATGTATAGAATACTGAATGGCCTGGACAGAGTAGATGTTGAGAAGATATTTCCATTGGTAGGAGAGACTAGGACCTGAGGGCCCAACCTTAAAGTAAAGGGGGACCTTTTAGAATGGAGATAAGGAGAAACTTCTTCAGCCAGAGAGTGGGGAATCTATGGAATTCATTGCCACAGAAGGCTGTGGAGACCAGGTTATTCAATAGATTTAAGACTGAGATAGATGGGTCCTTGAGTGTCAAGGAGATAAAGGGTTACAAGACGATAGCAGGAGAATGGGGTTGAGAAACTTATAAGTCATGATTAAATGGCAGAGCAGACACAATGGGCTGAATAGCCTAATTTCTGCTCCTATGTCTTATAGTTTTATGGAATGTTGGCCCCTATTTCCAGGGTGGAGAATAAGCATAGGGAAGCCTTATACAACTGTGCAAGGTGCTGGTGAGACTACACCAGGAGTACTGTGAGCAGTTTTGGTTGCCTCATGAAGGAAATATATACTTTCATTGGAAGCCGTTCAGAGAAGGTTCATTAGGATGATACCTGTTATGGAGGGATTGTCTTAAGAGCAAAGATTAAACAGGTCGGGACTCTACTCTCTGGAGTTTAGAGGAATGAGAGGTGATCTCATTGAAATGTATAGGATTTGTTAAGGGATTTGACAGGATAAATGTTGGCAGGATGTTTCCCCTCATGGGAGAGCCTCGGACCAAGGCTGTAGTCTTAGAATAAAGGGGTACCAATGTAAGACCTTGATGAGGAGGAATTTCTTCTTTCAGAGGTTCTGAATATTTGGAACTCCTTGCCACAAAGACCTGTAGGATCAGAGTCCTTGTGTATATGAGTCTTGAGATAGATAGATTTTTGGTCCATAGGGGAATCAAGAGTTAAGGTAAAAGGCAGGAAAGTGGATGTGAGGAATGTTGGATCACCATGTTCCGATTGAGTGGTGGAACAGGCTCAAGAGGCCGATCGGCCTACTCCTGTTCCTATTTGCTATAGTCTTATGGAAGCTTTTGATCAAATCCACCTCATTTGTTACGTGCCTGATCTAATACACCCTTTGTCTTCTCATAATGAGATGGTCCTCTTGCCCTAGCTTCCATCTTGACATCTTTCATTATATTTAAACTTACAGCAGCAATAAAACATCTTCTGACATAAATGATCTGCTTGCAATCAATCAAAATCTCATCTCACTGAATGAGACGTTTAAGCGCACAATCCCCTAATATCCTCCTTTGAAATTTATATCTTGGGAACTGCACTGTTTTAGTATCATAAATACTAAAAGACTATATCTTTTGAATTGTTTGTATTTTTGATTGTCAACTAAAATGGGAAAGTAGCTGGTTTAAAAACCAAGCATTGCTGCACTTTTTAAAAGTAAGTCACCTGACACTCATTCTAAGTACCTAGTTTGCAGACAAGCTAGAGTGTATATGAATGGAGTTTTGTCTGCCATCATCTATGTGATTGGCTCCCAGGTAGTTGACTAGCATGAGAGTTTGAATGTTTTGGCAGAAACCAATTGACCCCTGGAAGAGAAGGGGCTGAATTTGCTCTGCAGTAAAAAGTGTCTCAAACTTGAAGGTAGCCAGTCTGTATTCACTTTCCAGTTGTTGTAAGTTGTGACTTTTAATTAATGAGTTAGAGACTATTATAAGTAGATTTTCCCTCCTCCTCTATACATTATTGGAAGAATTTGTTTTCCATTATTTCTATTTCTTTGATTAGCCACACTTCTTGGTCCTCTTAACACTTTATATTAACAGTACCAGATATGACCTCCGAACTCCAAAGGTCAGATTATACAAAACTAAGATTACAGGAACTAACATGGGGCAAATTTTCTGGATTTCACAAGGCTAAGGAGTGATTTGATGGAAGTTTTCCAGATATTAAAGGAAGCCAGTTGGATAAAGATGTCCGCACCACATTCCTAATTGTTTGGATTAGGGAACATCATCTAAAACTTGGTGGAAGATCTTTCAGGATTTGGAACAAAATATTGGAATGCTCTTCCATAAATTCCAATTGATACTCGATCAATCATTAACTCTAAATATGAGACTGGCAGATTTTTTTAAACCAAAGATATTGAGGGATATAGAATAAAGAGGAGCACATTAAATTAGGTTGCAGTTCAGCCACAATTTCATTATTCTGGAAAGTAAATGATCTCCTCCTGTTCTTACATTTCCATGTATTTTCTACATCACTGTCTAGTGCTCCAGAAACTCATGCCATTGATAGGAAACCATTTAAAAATAATTTCTCCAAAATGGCACACTGTAATCATTGTTCATGAGGCACCCTTCTCAACTGTGTCTGCAACTACATCTGCTGTATGTCTTTGTTTGTCTTCTTAAATTAAGCCAACCCCCACAGAAACTAGAAAAACATAATTCTTCATGGCAATCTCCAATCTTTAGTCAACTCTTCACTGTCTCCACCATATCTCTGAACATTTTGCCTATCCACATTTCACTTTATCAACTTTCTAATGCCTTTGTCATACATAGCTAAACAGTTTGGCACCCTTTTTACCTCTCCCTTACACTCTTCCATCTACCTAGGAAGGATAGTGAAACTGGAAGAGGAGAATCTTTATTTTTAAAGATACTATTACAACATTAGGAAGGGTGGACATAGGTTACAGGAAACAATCAGTTGAGACTCTGGTTAGAACTGTACAATAAGACAGGACCTAAAATTGTAATGAGAATTATATACAGACTTTTTGAGGACATAATGTACTGAATTAAATAATTAGAATGGTATGTGGCAACAACAGAAATGTTTTAATGGGAGACTTTATTTTTCATGAAGGTTGGGAGTAAATTTTGATAACTTTCAAGAGCAAAATGCTGCAGTAATTATTAAAGACTTATTAACAGTAAGGAAACAGTTATCTAACAATGGTCACTATATGGTCAAATTCAATGTTGAAAAGAAGCAATTTAATACCACTCCTAAGACTCTAGATTTTAGAAACGTTGCATTCAGTGGGTGTGTTTCACGCAGAGGGTGGTGCATGTATGAAATGAACTCTCAGAGGAAATGGTGGAGGCAGGTACAATGACATAATTTAAAAGGTATCTGGTTGGATATATGAACAGGAAGAGTTTAGAGGGATATGGGTCAAATGCTGGAAAATGGGACTAGGTCAATTTGAGATATCTGGTTGGCATGGACGAGTTGGAAGAAGGATTTGTTTCCATGCTGTATAACTCCATTACCCTGTGAGTGCTGAGTGGATGATTTGTCTTAACTTCCTCCAGAAGTCCAGATGCTTCTGTGGAAGTCAGACCAGACTTGAAACATTCACTCTGTTTCAGTCTCCACAGATGTTGCCAGGCTTGCAATTTCTCCAGCATTCTCTGTGTTTGTCATGCCTGCCAATTTTCAGCCAATTTGATTCACTTTATTTGACATCAAGAAATGGCTGATGGCAGTATATTCTGCAAAGGTTATGGACCTTGACATCTTTCATGCTCTGGCATTGAATAATCAACCCGAACTAAATGAAACCTTAGACAACTGTTTTGGTGCTGCTACAACATTAGCATCGACCTTGCAATGTAAAAGATTGCCAGCTATGTCCTCTCCACAAAGAATTACAACAAATCCTGCCCATCAGTTACTCATCAGTAAAGTGATGGAAGGTGTTAGCAACAGTGCTATCAAACAGTACTTATTCAGCAACAACTTACTCACTGATGCTCAATTTGGATTATGCCAGGGCCACTCAACTCATGACCTCATTAAAACCTTGGTTCAAATATGGGTATAAGAGCTAAACTCCAGAGGGGAAGTGACAGTGACAGCCTAGACACCAAGGCTGTATTAGTTTGAATGTGGCATTGAAGAGCTCCAGTATACTGGCATCAGTCACAATGAGGAAGTCACTGGTTGGAGTCATACATAACACAAAGGAAAATATTGGTGTCCCGATATATCACGGCAGGAGTTCCTCAGGGTACTGTCCTAACCTTAAACATCCTCAGCTATTTCAGTAATGAGCCTCCCTTCAGCCTAAATGCTGAAATGGGAATATTTACTGATGATTGCACAATGTTCAGAACCATTTATGATTCCTTAGCAACTGAAGCAGCTGATGTCTATGTACAGTATACACAGATTTGGTCAACATTGTCAATATGGTGCAGAGAAGGTTTACGAGGACGTTACCTGGTATGGAAGGTGCTAGCTATGAAGAGAGGTTGAGTAAGTTAGGATTATTTTCATGAGCAAAAAGGAATTTGAGGGGGTCTCTGATTGAGGTCTACAAAATCATGAAGGGTATAGACAGGCGGATAGAGCTAAGCTTTTTCCCAGGGTGAGGGATTCAATAACAAGAGATCATGCGTTCAAATTGAGAGGTGAAAAGTTTAAGGGGGATATATGCAGCAAGTATTTTACACAGAGGGTGGTAGGTGCCTGGAACGCCAGCAGAGGTAGTAGAGGCAGGCACGGTAGTTTCATTTAAAATGCGTCTGGACAGATGCATGAGTAGATGGGGAGCAGGGGGATACAGATGCTTAGGAATTGGGCGATAGGTTTAGACAGTGGATTTGGATTGGCTCAGACTTGGAGGGCCGAAGTTCTCCTGGTTAGTAAATTTTCTTTGTTCTTTGTTCTTTGTATTCAAGTTTGGGCTGACGTAGGTGCCAAACAATGACCAACTCCAACAGGAGAGAGCTAACCATCACCCCTGACATTCAATGCTGTTATCATTGCTAAATTTCCAAAATATCACAATCCTGGGGTTTCCGTTGATCAGAAACTGAACTGGACACAATATATAATTACATTGGCTACACAAGCAGATAAGAGGCCTGGAATTCTGCAGCAGGTAACCTTCACCTTTGACTCCTCAAAGCCTGTTCACCATCAACAAAGTACAAGTCAGCAGTATAATGGAATACTCCCCACTTGTCTGGATGAGTGCAGCTCCAATCACACTCAACAAGTTTGATACAGTTTAGGACAAAGTAGCTGACTTGATTGGTACCCCAAAAACCTTAAACAGTCACTCACTTCAGCACTGACATTGATGGTAGTGTGTTCCTCTACAAATTGCACTGCAGTATCGTACCAAGGTTCCTTTGAGAGTACCTGTCAAACCCTTAATTTCCTCCACGAAGAGGAAAACGAGGACCACCATGACCTGCAAGTTCCCCAACAAACCACTCACCATCTTGACTTGGAATTGTACGTCCATCCTTCACTGTTGTTAGATCAAAATCCTGGAATGCTTACAGCATTGTACCTGTCTCTCCTCCACACAGACAGGAAAGGTTTAAGAAGATACCTCCTCAAAGGCAATTAGGGATGAGCAATAAAAGCTGGTATGACCAGACATCCTGTGAATAAAAACAAAGTAAACCATTATGATGAAGGGAAGGTTTGAATTAACATGATGATGTGTTTCTTATAAGAAGAGATGGGGAAATAGTGTAAACTTGTTAGCAGGTAATTATTAAATAATTTGTGTCTGTATTCAAAGTAAAGGAAGTGGATCATATACCTAACCTGCCAGGTAAATAAATATTTTTTTCAAGGATCAGAACTAATTCAAGTTATCATAAACAAGAAAACAATATTTGGAAAAGCATTGGAACTGAAGACTGACAATCACAATTTTCACCTCAGGATTTTAAAGTTAAAAATATTGCAGGTGTTTTAACCATAGTTTCATAGTGTTCTCTTGGTTCTGCAATTGATCCTTTCAGTTGGAAATACAATTCTATTACTTAAAAATAAATGAAAAAACCTCCCCAGGAAATTATGGACTGTTAGTCTAACATTCACTGTGGGAAAGTTATTGGAATCTATAATTGAAGACAGGGTGAAAGAACACTTAGAGAAATTGAGCTGATCGGAGGAAGGCCAGGTTAGATATATAAAGCCTAAGAATTTTTTTCTGAGGAAGTAACTTTAGTACATAGGTGAATGTCAAGACATACAGTTTGTGTGGACTTCTAGAAAAAAATCAATAAGAGACTGTTAGCTGAAACTAAAGCTCATGGAATTGAAATCAAATTACTCACCAGGTTACAGGTGACGTGGGCAGTAATAGAGTGAAAGTAAGGATAATGTAAATATACTCAATCTAGCAGGAATGACTATTTGAATCTTTCAAGGATATTTACTAAGGCCTAAACTATTAATGACTGAAATAATGCAATAAAGTGCTGAGTAAGAGGCAATTAAGAGCCTCAGCAGACTTAGGGCAGATAGATTAGTGGGCACCTTACCCAGCCCTGTATTGTGGGAAATACATAAAGACAGACAGGAAGGTGGGGACATGGGTGTTAGTGGCAATACAGAATCTAGGTCTTAAGTTGGAGTCAAGCTGTTCAAGAGTGAAATCAGGAAGTTCCTTGTCACAAAACTCAGTTTCACTGGATGTACATGTTGCAGCAATTGTTAATTGCAAGGCATAAATGCATAAATATTTATGAGATCAGAGTATCAGGTGTTATAGAGGTTAAATAGGTAAATAAGGTTTAGATGTACATCAGTTATGGTCTATATTAATTTTGGGCAGGGTGTAAAGATCTGGATGATTTACTCCTGTTCCACGTGTCCCAGTGTTGATATAAGAGTCATATATTCCTGATTTTCTGCAAATATGGCACTGGAGGCCAGTTCAAAGATGGGAATTGATCCTTGTGGACAGAATGCCTTTCACTTCTGTAAATGGGAATTGGTCTTTCATTGTTATTCTGAAAATGATTCCATGTACAGTGACATGCCACAGTCCAAAGATGTACAGGTTAGGTGGATTGGCCATGTTAAAATTGTTTGTACTGTTCAGGGAAGTGCAGGTTAGGTGGATTGGCCATGCTAAAATTGTCTGTGGTATCCAGAGATGTGGAGACTTGGTTGATTAGCTATGGTAAATGCTGGAATATGGGGATACGGGCAAGGGTCGTGTCTGGGTGAGATGGTCTTTGGAGAGTCGATGTGGACTCAATGGGCTGAAAGATTTCTTCTCACATTGTAAGGATTCTATTATTCTGCATGAAGCTTCATTTATGCCTTTGATTTTTATCCCTAACACCTCAATGATGTCAGTCTGGGAATTCCTCAGAAACGCTCCTGCTGTATGTGCCTTCCAGTTAACTGAAGTCTTTGTAGAGGCCACTCAAATGGCTTGCTGGCCCATGGCAATTAGCAGTGAAGATACCCAACCCCATGACAATGATGGAACCCGAGCTTTGCTTGGATTAGTTTGTCATATGTTCCATAATGAGACAGGTGATTAGTTCCCACATTCATGTTGTTGATACTTCCTCTGTTTAAAGCTGCGCTGTGACACCTAAGACATTGAACACTTCAGTAAAAGTGATGGGTTTTTGTGACCTGCACTCTGCTCAAACTCACCTTCCAAAATGGGTAGATCTGAGCTGCTGCCAAAGTCAGATACCCAAGAGCAAGACAGTATAAACTTTATGGAGCTGTGAAGCCAGTATATTTAGTTGTGGGCTTTCTGTACAGAAAGCAATTGGTCATAAAGGGGACTTTGATATTACTTTGCATATCAGGAAATACTACTGCACACACGGCACAGTAGAAATTTGGGATTGTCTGCTGGAAAAGGCATTCTATACTGAGTCAATTACTAGTTTGAAATCTGACATTGATACATCTTTGCTAATCAAAAATATTATGGAGCATGGAACAAAAACAGATATGAGCGTTCAGCTGCAGATCAGCCGCAACCTCAGAGATTCAGTGGTCTATTCCTATTTCTTTGTTTACATATTACTGCTGTGTTGACAGCATTGAGATAATTCTCAGCTCCTATACTCACAGTGCCTCAGTATGGGCTGCCTTAAAGGCGCCTTAGCTCCCTTATGGCATAATTCCGAAACATTGCCAATCCCACAACTGTTAATATTCCACTGATCCCAAATGGTTTTCTAGTCGTCAGGGTGAACTCCTTGTTGTGGCTAAGTGGTTCAATTTCTGGAACACCATATCATCAGTTCCCAGATGTTATTGCCCCTTGAAAGTGAGGCTATGTTTTGCATGACAAAGAGGGAAACCAATAGCTGCAAAACTGATGTGTGTATAGTATTCCAAAGCGCAATTGAATAACTGTTAAGTCTCTTCCTAGTTAGGGTTGCAAAAATAGATTGTCTATAGTTGAATATTTTAGTATCAATTATGTCCAAGCATCGAATGCACTGCAGTCTGTTCAACTACAGCACTGCTCACTTCCTGATAGAATCAAAGAATACATAGCTCAAATGGAAGCCCTTTTGCCTGCACCGCTATCCAATTAATTCCACACCTCCTGGGTTATTCATTACTTCCTGTTCTGTCCCAGTCTAAAGAGGACATTGATTGAGATTTTAAATCAGAGTTGATTAGAGCCTGTGTAGTTGATCAGGCAGGAAAGAGTAGAGGGCTTAGAAAGGGAAGAAAGGAAAGACTTGGGCATGGAGTGGGGTGGAGGTCAACCGCTGGGATTTGGCAGTCAAGCAGGTTGCTTAACTTTCATTTTGACCCTCCAGATCTCTCCTTGTTCCCATTCCAAAAGAAAAAGGAGCAAACTAGCTGCACATTTGGGATAACTGAATTCTGCTCATCATTTATTTAGATTTGCTCACATCAGATCTAGGCCAGAGTGAACCAGTAAACCAGAGTGAATGAGATACAGAACAATATAAGTAAACTAACAAATTTCAGCAGTGGGAATGTAGGGCTTAGATCTATTTATATACGTCCACATGGGCTGACATTCATTTAGATTTATACTGCAGTCTTCTCAAAGTTTCATTTTTCTCCTTCTGTTCATGTAAGTTTTGCAAATTTGTAAATCCACATGACTTCGAAAACTGCAAACTGGCAAATAATAGAGAATCTAATTTAATTTAGCCATCTCTATTCTAACGATGATTGTTTATGTAAAATGCACATAAGTGGGGAAGGAAAATGGGACCACATCATATGAGCTGAAAACTGTGTTGCTGGAAAAGCGCAGCAGGTCAGGCAGCATCCAAGGAGCAGGAGAATCGACGTTTCGGACATAAGCCCTTCTTCAGGAATGATAGTGCACCCTCCTCATTCCTGAAGAAGGGCTTCTGCCCGAAAAGTCGATTCTCCTGCTCCTTGGATGCTGCCTGACCTGCTGCGCTTTTCCAGCAACACATTTTCAGCTCTGATCTCCAGCATCTGCAATCCTCACTTTCTCCACATCCTATGAGCCATATAATACGTTATTATATGAATTTCTTCCAGTTCGTGTCCGGCAAAAATCTTAGAACAATGATACAAACAGAATTATCCCATTTTCCTTTCTCATGTAAAATAATTATAAAATTATAAATTGTATTCATATTAATGCACAATATTCTGTTTTAAGAATCAATTGTGGTTTGTGTTGATGGAAAAGCTGCAATATTTGCCTAAGGCATCTAATACTCATGTAGCAGCCACTACCCTGGCAACTACCTTTGGCTAAACACTGAGCTAGTCACATCATATAAATACTGCAGCTATAAGAGCAGGCCAGAGGCTAGGGATTCCGTAGCAAGTAGTTCACCTTCAGTCCCTCCAGAGCCTGTCATTGATCAACAAGTCACAAGTCAGGAGTATGATGGAATTTTCCCCACTTACCTGGATAAGTGCAGCTCCTGTAATATTCAGGAACTCAACATCGTCAACACCAGATGGCCTCCTTCTTCAAAGAATTTCCCCTCCCATGTGGTCGATGATGCCCTCCAGTGCATCTCATCCACATCCTGCACCTCCACTCTCACACCCCACCCCTCCAACCACAACAAGGGCAGAACCCCCTGGCCTTTACCTTCCACCTCACCAATCTCTGTATACATCGCATCATTCTCTGCCATTTCTGCCACATACAGACAGCCCCTACCCCCAGTGATGCATTTCCCTCTGCACCCCAATCTGTGTTCTGTAAAATCCATTCCCTCCGCAACCCTCTTGTCAGGTCCATGCCCCCCACGAACCCACCATCCTCTACCAGCACCTTCCCCTGCTACCGCAGGCATTGCAAAACCTGCGCCCCTTCATCTCCGTCCAAGGCCCCAAAGGAGCCTTCCACATTCATCTGAGTTTTACCTGCACTTCCACACATGTGTCTGTTGCTCTCTGCATTGGGGAGACAAGAAGCCTACTTGCAGAACACTTCAGAGAACATCTCCAGGACACCTGCTCCAACCAAACCCAACATCCCATGGCCAAACACTTCAACTCCCCCTCCCACTCTGCGAAAGAAATGCAAGTCCTGGGCCTTTTCCATTGCCACTCCTTAACCACGTGACACCTGGAGGAAGAACGCCTCATCACCCACCTTGGGACCCTCCAACCACAGGGGATCAATGTGGATTTCACCAGTTTCCTAATTTCTTATCCCCCACCTTATCCCAGATCCAACCTTCCAACTCGGCACCGCCATCATGACTTGTCCTACCTGTCCATCTTCCTTCCCACCCATCCGTTCCACCCTCTTCTCTGGCCTATCACCATTACCCTCACCTCTATCCACCCCCACTCTCAGCTCTCAGCTACCTTCCCCCCAACCCCAGCCCCATTCCATTTATCTCTCCACCCATGTGACTCACAAGCCTCATTCCTGATGAAGGGCTTTTGCCTGAAACATCGACTCTCCTGCTCCTCAGATGCTGCCTGACCTGCTGTGCTTTTCCAGCAACACACTTACGGCATCATCCATCATTTGAACATTACCCTATCCATCATCTTCAATGTTCACTGCCTTGTCCACCGACACACAGTATCAGCTGTGTGCACAGCTTACAAAATTCACTGTAGCAGGTCGCAAAGGCTCCTTTGACAACACCTTCCATTTTGTGGCTTCTACCACCTATTAGGACAAGGAGAGAAGATATATGGGAATGCCACCAAATGCAAGCTCACCATCAAGACACTCATCATTTTGACTTGTTGTTCCTCCATTGTCAATTGGTCAAAATCCTGGAATTGCCTTCCTAACAGCGCTCAGAATGTCCTTATACAGTACTCCAAAAACTGCTGAAGAAAACAGCTCACCATCACCACCAATAAGGAAAGGGCAATAATTGTTGGCCTTACCAGTGATGGTCTTATATGAAAGAAAAGCTACTTCTCCAGCCAACTGGCAGAGTTAGTATATACATCAAAAAGGCAACAAATATTGATGTTTTATTAAGCTTTGGATTTATATGTATTTAATAAAAAGCAATATAAATTAATGTGGTTTGAGGCAGATATATTCCCCAGTTGTATTAATAACAATGATGTAAACTAAAATTAATATCAGTAACTTACATTATGACAGGTGTTGTTTAATCTCCATAAGCGCCACAGATTTCCTCACTGTGACCTCGCCATGGTTTATTAACATGGATGTGATCACTTCCCTGATTGTTCTTCTCCTGTTTCTGTCTAATTCCAAGTTAATTGTTCAACTCTCTCTTCTTCCTGTCTGCATGACATATTAAAATCCCCTCTATTTTTGTAACTCCCACTTTCTTCCCTTCCCTTGTCAATTTGAAAAAGACAGAATTTGCAATTATTCACTTTTCACAATCTCAGGATTTTGGGAAGCCATTCAGTGTCTTTTTTTGATGAAATGTACTCACTGCTGTAACATGCGGACAGCAAAATCCCATAAACAGCAATGAGATAGACCATGACAAAACTGTTTCAGTGTTGTTGGATTATCAATAAATATTACATAGGACCCTGGAGAAAACTCACCTGTTCTTCAACAGATGCAGTGCATTTAAGTATTTTACGTTAATCTGAGGGGCCCTCAGCTCCCTGGAAGGAGTCTACCTTCTGACAGTGTAGCAATCCTCCCATATTATTTTGAAGGAGGAATTTAACTTCATGACCCATTGGGAATAAGTCTTCCTGATAGTATATGGTAAGCCTAAAGATCCACATTTCCCAGCATGGTGTCGGATTTTAACTTGAAAACACAGTCAGTTCCAAGACCTAATGATTTTCACCTCCCTGTAGCTGGAGGGGTTTCTCAGCAGACATTGGAATATTTCAAATATCACCTTGTCTCCAGGGAGCAGCTTTGCTGCTTGGTTCCACTTCACGTACATTAAGACCAGAATTAGGCTGGCTGGAGAATGGTTTGATTCATAGAATCATAGAATCCCTCAAGTGTGGAAAGAGGCCATTCAGCCCATCGAGTCTGCATCAACCCTCTGAAAAGCATTCTCCCCAGACCCAGCTGTACCTGTAACCCCACATTTACCATGGCTAATGCACCTAACCTACACATCCCTGGACATTCTGAGGTAATTTAGCATAGCTAACCCACCTAAATTCAGGATTCAAATTTTCAACAATTTGACCTCCATTCGACACAATTCACCTATTTGTGTAGTTAACATCCACCGAGAGCATCAACTTAGATTATTTATAGGTTTCTGGAGAGGCCAGTGTGTTATCATTAAACCACATGTAAAACTAAATTTGACATTACTGACAATTCTTAACTTAGCTCTTTGTTCTCCCATTGTTTTGAATGCTTTGATATTCTTTACTATAGACCTTGAGCCTTCACTTTGACTTTTCAATAAACAAACTGCAGTCAATAATTGCAGGTTATTATGTCCTTGGACTAAAGTTAGTAATGTTTCAAAGTTAAAACTACAGATTTGCTCCCTTTAAATAGCTCTTACTGGAAGTATCCATGTCATTAAGGGGTTGTGTGTTTTATCATTGAGAGCATTGCTTTGTTATGGCACTCTAAGACCTGATTTTTGTTTTCTGATGATGTGATTTCCTATTCAAGTGCAGTGGAATTGGGACTTCACAAGGTCACTGTGTGACAGGGATCTTAGAGGATGGCTGCAGCATCAGTGATATGTGACAGACTTTTTAATTTGGGTGAGAATGAGAGAAAGGTCTCAATATGCTCTCTGTCACTGTTCTTAACTGAGGGCAGAGGTAGTGAAGCAGAATCAGAGACCACACATCGTGGATCATGGGATCTTCTAACAATGTTGGTAGATGCTGACTCACTCATTCCACTACCAATTACCAACACACAAAAACGACAGGAAGGAAAATACCAGTCAATCCACAAAACAGACTTTCACTCTCAACGCACCTGGAACATTGTGACTGGATGCCACTGCACTCCTTTCCAGGGAAAATCCTCAAAGTCACTATTTGATTTTCCGTGTTGTTGAGAATGTGATGTACTGATGTTATCCAGTGAGGCACAGTGGCTCAGTGGTTAGCACAGCTGCCTCACAGTGCCAGGGACCCAGGTTTGGTGACTGTCTGTGTGGAGTTTGCATGTTCTCCACATGTTTACGTGAGTTTCCTCCAGGTGCTCTGCTTTCCTCTCACAGCCCAAAGGTGTGCAAGTTAAGTGGATTGGCCATGCTAAATTACCTCATAGTGTCCAAGGATGTATAGGCTAGATGGGTCAGCCATGGTAAATGAGAAGGTATGAGGGTGGGGTGCTGGCTCAGGGAGGGATGTTCTTGAGAGGGTCAGTTCAGATTCAATGGGCTGAATAGCATCTTTCCACACTATAGGGATTCAAGGTCACAATTTGTCATTGCAAAGGATCAATGTAATGTTGTTCACATAAATAAGGGTGAAATAAAACTCCGGATGCCAAACCAGGAAGGGAGAGATTAGGAGAGACTTTTGCCAAAAGAAATGGCTTTGAGAAGATATACATAATTCAGAGGGATAGTTAGGGGTTATTGGGAAGGGTGGGAGGGGTTAGATATCAGAAGGAGAAAGTGAGGTCTGCAGATACTGGAGATCAGAGATGGAAATGTGTTGCTGGAAAAGCGCAGCAGGTCAGGCAGCATCTAGGGAACAGGAGAATCGACGTTTCGGGCATTAGCCCTTCTTCAGGAATGGCTAGGAAGAACTGTTTGTTTAGTTTATGGATCCTTCTGTGGATGAAGAACAGTAGAGGTCCTTTGCAGGTCTGTGAGAGTGTTGTCCTGAGCTGGGGGTAGGTCGAGTTGCAGGGAATGTAGATAGCGGTGCTTGGCTGCAAGCGTGGAGCGGAGGATCCGGAGGGACGTCTGTTGCTGGAGGCTTCGGATTTGTTGTAGGTACTGGTTGTCCTGGTTGGGTCCAAGTTTTGTTGGTCGGAACGTAGTCCGGAGTCCGTGCGGGATCAGTCGGTTCCGTAGGCAGGTGCTGAGGAAGGAGATGTGGCTGTGGTAGCGAGTCTGTTTGAGAATGTGGCTGAAGAGCTTCTGTGCAGAGGAGATGACCTGGGGGGTGCAGTGAGAGAGGGACTCACTGAAACCTTTGTAGAGGGAGAAAGAGAGCTTCTTCAAGGAAGGCATCCTTGTAAGAGGATTCGCAGTAGGTTGAAATCTTTGAGGAGAAAGTGAGGTCTGCAGATGCTGGAGATCAGAGATGGAAATGTGTTGCTGGAAAAGCGCAGCAGGTCAGGCAGCATCTAGGGAACAGGAGAATCGACGTTTCGGGCATTAGCCCTTCTTCAGGGCTATTTCCATCTTAGATATCAGAAGGGCTGGCTCAGGAAGTGTATTGACCTAGTAATTGTGGCCTGGGGATACATTATATTTTGGTCAGGGTTGAGGATGATGTGTTTGGGGCTGAAAATGTGTTGCTGGAACAGCGCAGCAGTTCAGGCAGCATCCAGGGAACAGGAGAATTGACGTTTCGGGCATAAGCCCTTCTTCAGGAATGCTGTGTTTGGGTCAGGCGTCTAAGCTAGGAACAGAACCAGGCTTGCGATCCCTATCCGTGTCAATGGGTATCACAGCTACATTTGACCTGTCTTCATTTGATCTCCAAATGCATTCATTTCTGGAAGTATCACTGAAAGGACGCCACAGTCGAGAGCCCTGGTTGATGGCACTGCCTCCTGCACTGACAGTACAACGAACAGCTACCATCAATCTCTCCCATTACTGATGAGGGTATTCAGCACAAATCTGGAACATCTGAAATTTCTGTATGGTACAAGTTCTTCACCCTTGGGACTGCTGAACAGTTTACCACTTTTTGCTGACATAAATCAAAGGAGATTGGGAGAGGAAGGAATTGAGTGGGTGAATTCTATGAGTGATTCTCTTACCTGTTCACTGAATGTTCACTGGAAAGTAAAACACTGGGTGTAAGTTAATGTCATCCATGGTTACAGAAAACAAGGTAGTCACTTCATGAAATCACAGCAGAGACCATGTGTCAGACTCCTGGTGGTGCGAAAATCATCTGCAATGAGGTTAGAGGTTAGATGAGGTCCATATGGGATATTTACTCTCTCATGGCAGAACGTCTATTAAGAACAGAATTGCCTGATACTCCAATGCCTCCTTTGACACATTTTTCATTGAAAGAGACCTGGGCAGATGAATAACAGAAAGTCATGGATTTTTGTGCCTCACTCGATTTCTCATGGACACCTTCACTTTCCACACCTCCAATGAGTTCTTTTATAATCATTACAGACAGAAAAATGTAATCACTACCCTAATTAAAACATATTTACAATGTCTATGGGCGAATTATGAACAAATTAAATCACATCGTATCACTGTATCAATGCATCTTTATTTAGTGAATTTTATGAATGGGAAGTCCCTTTACCTGCTGAAATGAGATGATGAGATCAGTTGTGCTGCTAATTAAAACAAGATAACTGAATCAAGCTACGAAATGGAATGAACACAAAGGAGCATTTACAGTTGGAAACTGTTGAACTCATTATTGAGTCCAGAAGACTGTAATGAGCCTCATTGAAAGATGAGATCCTGTTCCTCAAACTTACATCTGTATCACTGGAACAGTGCAGTAGGCCAAAAACAGGAATGTTAGCAAGTTGGAGAATTAAAATGACAAGCTATCAGAAATTTGGGGTCATGGTTGCGGACTGAATGGCTGGGCCAGGGAGAGAGATCATGTGCCCTAATGCTCCTTCTATTTCCAGGTCCCTTATCTTCCTCCTACCTTCTATTAAACTTCATGTCCTTTGGGTGGTCAGAAATGGGAACAATTGTCACAATGGCATCAAATTGTTTCATGCAGGTTTAGCAAAAATATTTTGGCTTTTGTATTCCATACCTCTAGTCTTTAAGCCCATGTAAAGCTTAGGTTTCTGTGTAATAAGTTTTACAATTGTTGCTTTATTAGACAACTACACACAACTTGGTTGATCAGATTATGCAACCAGCTCTGCTTCGTTGGACTTGGCCCTTTGCAATGCCTGGACAGCAACATTCCAAAATCTTGGGCTTGATTAACCGAAATATTACACTTTGTACTGGATGGTTAAAGTGTTCCATTTTAAATTGAAACTAACCACAATGCTCAGAGTTGAGTTTGTAATTGGAAAGCAAAATACTACAGATGGTGGAAATCTGAAATATAAACAGGAAATGTTTGAAGTACTTGGTAGCCCAGACAGAAACTGTGGAAAGAGAAATAGAGACAACACTTCAGGTTCACAATTTTCATTAGTTCTGACAGAGGGTCATTGACTTCTCTCTCTCTCTCTCTCTCTCTGTGAAGGTGCTGTCAGGCTAACTGAGCATTTCCAACACTTCTCATCCCTAAGTAACCCCTTCATCAGTCCTGCAAAAAATAATTAAATGCCATATGAGTATTTCATTGGCTTACAGCTTACAGCTGCCTGAGATCTGGTTTGATGAAACATTTAACATGAATTTCAAAAGTAAAATTAAAGGCACAAAGAAAAAAAAAAGCTGCTTGAAAATCAGTGTCAAAGCAATAAAGTTGTATATTTTAAATAACAAACCATCAATAAAATGACCAAGAAATGTGCAAAATAACAGAGACAATTAAAACAAATGCTTTTTCACATTCACACATATTCTCATACACATTCTCTCTCTCTCACACCAATACAGTCATACATTTTCACTCTCATGCATACTTTTTCAGGTGCTTTCTCATATACATTCTCCTACATACACTCTGTCGCACATATTTTGCAGGATGATGCAGGGTGGTGATAATTCTTCAATTTGATTTTATTCAAGTGAATTTAGGTTGTTCCTTGTTAGAATTCTCTCCTGTAAGCTTTCTTGGTTTTCTGTTTTGATTCCCTATGGAGGGAGACAAAGGGGTGGTGGCAATTTTCTGCCTGAAGAGCTCATGGATGTTTCTTCTCCTCTGCTGCAGTTGGTATCTATAGCTTTTTAACACCATGCAAGTCAATCCAGTCACAGGACAGAATCCTGAATTTCGAAGATTCTCTGTACCATTGAGTCTTGAATTCTGTCTTTCACTGCTTGAAAAAGCAACATTGTATAGCACAGCTCAACACTCTCACACACTCTCTTTCACATACTCTGTCACACCATCTCTCACACACTGTCTCTCTCTCTCACATTCTCGCTCTCTCACACACACACTTTCTTTCACATGCTTTTGAGCAACTTTCTCACATTCTCACACTCTCTCTCTCTCATGCTCTCTCCCACCTTGTCTACCTAAGGTGATGTTTACTCAGGGTGATGTCTATCCTGAATGCCAGGGGTCTTAATGTGACTGAAGAGATGATTTTCAAGCTGCAGACCTTTGGGCACATGGGGCAGGATGTTCCATGAGGGAGTAGGGACTATTAAGAAGTGTTAAAGTTGCTTCCTTTTCTTTCTATCCCTGCTGCCACACTGCCTCACGATTAAGATGATTGATGTAGTTTGAGAGACAAGATTTGTTTATCCATTCAAGGGACGTGGGCATGACTGACTAGGCCACTATTTGAATATTCATCCATAATTGTCCTTAAGAAGGTAGCTTAAAATTCAGAGAGTCATGGAGATGTACAGCACAGAAACAGACCCTTCTGTTCAACTTGTCCATGCCGATCAGATATCCCAACTCAATCTAGTCCCACCTGCCAGTACCCGGCCCATATCCCTCCAAACCCTTCCTATTCATATACCCATCCAGATGCCTTTTAAATATTGCAATTGTACCAGCCTCCACCACTTCCTTTGGCAGCTCATTCCATCAGTTCAAAGCAATAAACGTTTCGGGCAAAAGCCCTTCATCAAGAACGTCGATTTTGAAGCTCCTTGGATGCTGCCTGAACTGCTGTGCTCTTCCAGCACCACTAATCCAGAATCTGGTTTCCAGCATCTGCAGTCATTGTTTTTACCCCATTCCATACACGTACCACCCTCTGTGTGAAAAAGTTACCCCTTAGATCCCTTTTATATCATTCCGCTCTCACCCTAAACCGTGCCCTCTAGCTCGGGACTTTCCCCACCCCAGGTAAAAAACTTTGTCTAAACTTTGTGGGCGGCACAGTGGTTAGCACTGCTGCCTCACAGCGCTGGAGACCCGGGTTCAATTCCCGCCTCAAGCGACTGACTGTGTGGAGTTTGCATGTTCTCCCCGTGTCTGCGTGGGTTTCCTCCGGGTGCTCCAGTTTCCTCCCACAGTCCAAAGATGTGCAGGTCAGGTGAATTGGCCATGCTAAATTGCCCGTAGTGTTAGGTAAGGGGTAAATGTAGGGGTATGGGTGGGTTGCGCTTCGGCGGGTTGGTGTGGACTTGTTGGGCCGAAGGGCCTGTTTCCACACTGTAATGTAATCTAAAAAAAAATCTATACTATCCATGTCCCTCATGATTTGTAAACATCTATAAGGTCACTCCTCAGCCTCTGATGCTTCAGGGAAAACAGCCCCAGCCTCTTCAACCTCTTCCCTATAGCTCAAATCCTCAAACCCTGGCAACATCCTTGTAAATCAAAGTTGCTACTTTGAATGATAAATAACAAGCTCCACCTGACCATGAAGTTCAATACTGATGCCATTCAAAGAGACCCCCACCAGGATGCCTTTGGAACATTGACTTTGCCCTGGTCTTTGACACAGACCATTTACAAGTTGATGAAGCAAGACCTGGCGAGGGAGTTGGTTCCTCATCAATTCAGGCACAATGTCCAATCCATCGAAATCGATTGTCTTGATCCCTCTGGATGCTATCAAACAATTAGTGTACCAGTCTGAAATATTCTTAGCACTAACCGTTTTCCCATATTTTTTGCACTTTCACTTTTGTTATGATTTTTTTTCTCTCAAGTGAAAGAGAAACAATTCACATAAGGTCTTTGAAGAGCAACATCCCATAAGAGAAATAAATCACTTTAAATATAAAGGTTGAGAATGATGGAGAACAACAGGACTAATCTCCTGAATATAGAATTAATCATTTGCTGTGTAGCCTACAGATACACTGAAGAAAACAATGACTACATGCTTTGTGGCATTGTTGTCAAATTCTTCAGTTCCAGATACTGTACTAACTAGATTAAAGCTGACATTTTACTCACATTAGATATAGGGCAGCTTGTGTGGTTTTGTCATCTGCTTTCTGTGTGAGCCATAAATTAGGTACATTGATTTTTTTAAAATGAGAAGGCTAGGTGAGGGGCTGAAGACAACACACATCAGTGAAGAGCAGTAGAGAAGAGTTTGAAAATAAAATTCAGCGAATAGGTGGCACCAGTTTAATGTAGCATTCAAAACAAAAATCAACATTGAAGTCTTCTTATCCCCATGAAACAATTGTGTGTTCACTATCTGTAGTCACTGACAAGGCATAATAATCCATTGAGCACTGGGTCACGTTAACAGCAAAAAAACTCTTTTCACAAAAGTGATGTCTCTGCAGGATTAAAGGAAAAACCTTGCATTTTTACAGTACCTTGCATGTCCTTAAGATGTCCCAGACAAACTTGCAAGAAACAGGTTACTATTGAAAGGTATTAACTGTTGGAATGTAGGTAATTTGGCAAACACCATAGGCATAGTAAGCTCCCACCAAGAATTAATGAATAGAATTGTTTTGAGATGTTGAAAATAAATCTCGATTGAGAAACTAGAGAGCTCTCCTGCTTTCTTTCAAATAATTCCACGGGATGTTTATAGGTCTGTCTGACAGGACCAAAAGTACCTTATTTGAAGCTTCAGGATCCTGAATGGATGTGGAAGTGATGCTTCTTCTTGTGTGTGACTCTGGAACTAGGGAGTACTGTTTTAAATTTGGGGTTCCTGTTTTAGGTCAGAGATGAGATTTTTTTTTCCCTCTCTCAGAGGCTGTGAGAGTTTGAAACTCTTTGCCTCTGCAGGCAAGCTCATTGAATTCAATTGAGGCTTAGGTCGGAAGTTTTCTGATAGGCAAGAGAATCAAACAATATCAGGTGGAAGTGTGAATGTGGCATTGGAAATACAAACAGGTCAGGCGTTATCTGATTTGAATGGCAGAGCAGGCTTGGAGGGCTGAATGTTCTCATTCTTCTGTTTGCAATAATGTGCTTCAATTCACATCAGAGATATACTTACAGCCCTATCACAAAGTTTTACTCTTCCTTTTCCTCTAGTTTCTACCTGCTGTTGCTTTAACTGTCGGAAAGATGTTGTGAAACTTGAAAGGGTACGGAAACGATTTACAAGGATGTTGCCAGGTTTAGAGGGTTTGAACGATAGGGAGGGACTAAATAGGCTGCGGCTATTTTCCCTGGAGTGACCTCATAGAGGTTTAGAAAATCATGAGTGACATGGATAGGGTGAATAACCAAGGTCTTTTTCTCAGGTTAGGGGGAATCCAAAAGGAGAGGGCATAAGTTTAAGGTGAGAGGGGAAAAATGTAAAAATGACCTGAGGGGTAACTTTTTAAAGCAGAGGGTGGTGCGTGTATGGAATGAGCTGCCAGAGGAAGTGGTGGAGGCTAGTACAGTTCCAACATTTTAGGTGAGCACTTTGGGGACAGTGACCACAATTTGGTGACCTTTACTCTAGTGATGGAGAGGGATAAGTGTGCACTACAGGGCAAGAGTTATAGATGGGGGCAGGGAAATTATGATGCGGTGAGGCATGACTTAGGATGTGTGGCCTGGAAAAGTAAGCTTCAAGGCAAGGGTGTAATTGATATGTGGAGCTTGTTCAAGGAGCAACTATTGAGTGTCCTTGATAAGCATGTGCCCGTCAGGCAGGGAGGAAAAGGTCGTGTGAGGGAGCCGTGGTTTAATAAAGAATTGGAATCCCTTGTTAAATGGAAGAGGGCGACCTATGTAAAGATGAGGCGTGAAGGTTCAATTGCGGCGATTGAGAGTTATAAGGTAGCCAGGAAGGACCAGAAAAGAGAGCTAAGAGCAGCAAGGAGGGGACATGAAAGGGCCTTAGTTGGTAGGATTAGGGAAAACCCTAAGGCTTTCTATAGATATGTCAGGAATAAAAGAATGACTAGGGTAGGAATAGGTCCAGTCAAGGATAGTAGTGGGAAGTTGCGTGTAGAGGCTAAAGAGATTGGGGAGACACTGAATGAATACTTTTCGTCAATATTCACTCAGGAACAGGACATTGTTGTCAATGTGAGTACTGAGTCACAATTAAGTAGAATGGATGGCTTTGAGGTATGTAGAGAAGAGGTGTTGGAAATTCTGGAAAGGGTGAAAATAGATAAGTCCCCTGGGCCTGATGGCATTTATCCTAGGATTCTCTGGGAAGCAAGGGAGGAGATCGCAGAGCCATTGGCCTTGATTTTTATGTCCTCTGTGTCTAC
>NC_057727.1:63488787-63534504 GCF_004010195.1 Chiloscyllium plagiosum
GTGACTTGTTAGAGGTGTATAAGATGATTAGGGGTTTAGATAGGGTCGACAGTGAGAATCTTTTTCCTCGTATGGAGTCAGCTATTACAAGGGGGCATAGCTTTAAATTAAGGGAGGGTAGGTATAGGACAGATGTTAGGGGTAGGTTCTTTACTCAGCGAGTCGTGAGTTCATGGAATGCCCTGCCAGTAGCAGTGGTGGACTCTCCCTCATTATGGGCATTTAAGCGGGCATTGGATAGGCATATGGAGGATAGTGGGCTAGTGTAGGTTAGGTGGGCTTGGATCGGCGCAACATCGAGGGCCGAAGGGCCTGTACTGCGCTATATTCTTCTATGTTCTATGTTCTATGTTCTATTTAAAAAGCATCTGAACGGGTACATGAATGAGAAGGGTTTAGAAGGATATGGGTCAAATTCTGGCAAATGGAACTAGATCTGGTTGGCATGGATGAGTACAATTGAAGGGTCTATTTCTGTGTGGTACAATTCTGTGACTCTAGCAGTGATAGGGACAGGCTGCTCAGATCCATGCTCTAACTTTGAATTGCTCCTGGTGGATGTCCTCTGGGCTTTGGAGCCCATGACAGCCTCGGTAAAGACATCTTCACTGGCACTGGTACAAGAACAGATTCATTCATCAGGGATGGGGCAGCATTTGGGGGTGTACTGACTGGGAGTTTGGGAAGAAAGTGACCAGTAGGAAAGTGGAGCACTTTTAGCCACTTCTTTGTGTCCTTTCATCATGAGGTTTCCTCCTGTGGCCCAGCCTGCACTACCTCAGGGGAAATGAGCTGGAGAGCAATTTACTGTAGATCAGTGATAGACTAGGGTTACTGCATCATTCAATCAGATTAAAGTGAACTCAGAAGGTACAAGCCAGTGCTGAATCACACATATACATGTCTAATTTCTCTGCTGCGTGCTCCATGATTTCGGGCCACACTGCAAACTACTTCCATTCCAATGTTGGAGTGTCACTTTAAACACTGGAGTTGCAATAACATCATGCAGGTCATCATTGCTGACAGTAATTAGAAGTGAAACCCAGAAGTAAAACAATAATGAGTAGCTCAGTTCAACAACCATTGATATGCAGCTGCATTCAATTTCAGCTTTTCTTGCACCACTCGTGCCCTCCTCCTCCATTCTTGTTTATCCAAGTGTGAACTTCCTTCCCCTTTCTTTGTGTTCTGTTCTGTTTTCAGTGTTGTTCTTATTTCAGTTTTAAGCCCCACCTGAAACACAAGCTCAGTTTCTCCTCATGCCTGTTACCTGATCCGCTGAGCCTTTCCAGCATTTTTATGGTTTAGTTCTAGCTTTCCAACCACTGTAGACATTTGCTCCATGTTTGTATTCCTAACGTGAATTGCTGCGCATTTAACAAATATTCTCTTCAGTCAATGATGTCTGCAACCAATAACCCATTGATGCCATAAAGTGTGACAATGTACAGACAAAACCCTCACTAGACTATCCCAATTAAACTGTTAGCTGTGAGTTCAAATCTCAACATTAAATTCAAAACATTGAATAAAATCTAATCTCAGTCGTGGTGGCTACAGTATTAGATTGTCGCAAAAGCCATCTGGATCACTAATGACCTTTAGGGTAAAGTATCTACACTCCTTATTCCACCTCGCCCGCCAAATGGCCAAACAAACCATTTGTATCAAACAGTTACAAAACCAACATTAAGAATCAAACGAGATGGATAACTGGGCATTGTCCTTGGCACTGGACATGACAAAAGCACACCTGAAGAACATCTGTGGTCTTGTGCCACTGCTGGGGAAGACTCGTGAAGGAACAACCTTATCAATTTATAGTCACGAAATTACAGACACCCAGTATCTCCTCCATTACAGAAGCAGAGCATGTTCTGCCCACCAACGGGACAGATCCATCAGAAGTTGCTGGGCAATGAAGGTCACTTTCAACTATCTTGTGTTGTATTATGATAATATTAAATGGGATAGATGCAGAACAGATTTAATAGATCAAAACCGGCCATCCAGGGGGGGCTGTAGGCCACTAGCAGCAGCAGCATAGTATTCAACTACAATCAGGGAACCTCATCTCCCCACTCTGCTATTGCAATCAAACAAGGGATGGCGGGAGTTAACTCTGGTTCAATGAAGAGTGCAAAGGGTGGGGAGATGCCAGAAGGTGCAAAATGAAGTGTCAAAATGGTGAGGCCACAACACAGGACTACTTACATTGTGGTGGAAGCATCATTCAATAGGCAGAGCTAAGTGATCCCACAACCAATGGATCATTAAAAGTTCTGTAGTCCTGAAACATTTGGAATACTTGACAATTCAAGTAATAATAAGTACAGGCATCACCACAAATATTCATATCCTGTGTCATGGTGGAGTCCAGCAGGTTAGTGCCAAAACTAAGGTTGAATCATTTGTAAATGTCTTCAATCATAAGTGCCTAGTGGATGAATCATCTCAATCTCCTCCTGAGGTCCCCAGCATTTTAGAAGTTAGTCTTCAGCCATTACAAATAACTTCCCATGATATCAAGAACTGGCTGATGGCATAGGATTCTTCGAATCTTATGGATGCTGACAACACCCTTTCCTGGCAGTAATACTGAACACTTGTGCTCTCAAATTAGCTACATTTTTATCAAATAGTTCCAGTACAGCTACAACACTTAATAAAAGTGGAAAATTGCCCAGGCATCACCTATCAACAAAAAACAGGACAAATCCAATCTGGCCAGTCTTGCCTCTCTCCTACTCTCAATCATGAGCAATGTGATGGAAGATGTCATTAACAATATTTTCAAATGAATATTACTCCATAATATCCTGCTGATTGGTGCTCAGGTTGGGTTTTGCCTAGGCAGCTTGTTCCAGGCCTCGTTCCAGCCTTGATTCAAACATGGACAAAAGAGCTGAACTCCAGAGTTGAGGTGAGAGTGACTGCCTTTAACATTAAGATAGCAACTGATTGAATGTGATACGATGGAACACTAATCAATTAATTCCATGGAGACTCGGGGGATGATTTTTGACCAGTTGCAGACATACCTTTAACAACGTTTAAGCTTAGGTTGATAAAATGGCTTGCAACATTCCTACTACACAGGTTCATCCAATGACATTCTCTATAAGAGACAATCTAACCATTGTCACTTGACATTCAATAGCATAATCATCACTGAACCCCCAACATCAATATGAAGGGAGTCAATAGAGTCATAGAGTTATAGTCATACAGCACAGAAACAGACCCTTCGTCCAACCATTCCATGTCGATCATAATCCCAAACTAGACTAGTCCCATCTGCCTGCACTTAGCCCATATCCCTCCAAACATTTCTTACTCATGTACTTATTTAAATGTCTTTTAAATGTTGTAAACTGTACCAACATCCATCACTTCCTCTGGAAGCTCATTCCACACAAGAACCACTCTTTGTGTAAAAAGATTGCTCCTCGTGTTTTTTTTAAAATCTTTCTCCTCTCACCTCAAAAAAAACCTGACAAAAATTTAGAAACACTGTGAATACGAGAATAGATCAGAGTCCAGGAGTCCAGCAGCGAGTAACTCACCTCCCAACTCCCCAAAGCCTGTCCACCATCAACATATCACAAGTCAGGAGTGTGATGAAATACTCTCTAATTGTCTGCATGAATACAGCTTGAACAGGATCATCCAAGACAACGCAGCTCACTTATTGACAGCCCATCCACACTTTTAACATTCACTCCCTCCACCACTGACTCTCAGTAGCAGCAGTATGTATCATTCAAATGATGCACTGCAGTAACTCACCAAGGCTCCTCCAATAGCACCTCCCAAATCCATGATCTCTACAACCTAGACGAACAAAGGCAGCAAGTGCATGGAACATAATCGACTGCATATTACCCAGACTGACACAGTCAGGCTGGGACTGAAAGCTCCCAGAAAAGGAGGCCTTCACTATCACCTTCCTTTGTGCTGGAAACGGAAAGTGAGCAATGGGAAAAGGAAGTGGCCATGGTAAGTGACTCAACTTGTGAGGGAGGGGCTTGCAGACAGTGATCAAAGAGCTTTTAAAAGGAAAGAACATTGGTCACAGACTCAGAGAGTAGGGCCAGCACGCAAGGAAGCAAGCTACCTACTCCCTGGCCCTCTTATAACACTGATTCTCTCTGTGTTGCACTTCTTTAACACAGTCACTGCTGGGCAACTCTGACATCTATACTTTGTGTATGAAGAGAGCTAACCATTAAGGATGGTGAAGGAGAAGGCGCAAAGATTTCACCAGGACTCAATACCGTGTGTAAACATTGTTCCCTGGCTTCTTGGAGCAGACCTTCATCCATGGGCTGCCATGTGTAGCCATGAAATGTTTCCATATGGTGTGAAAATGCATTCAATGCCTACACAGAGATACTCACAATCACATGCAAGAAAATTAATGGTATGAACATTTAGGGCGAAACTGTTATTTTTTGCTAGCACTGTGATTGAATTATTGGAGACGGCTATCCTGAGTTACATGCTGTAGCTCCCAGAAGTTCAAAATAATCATGTTTATAAATGCAAACGCTGGAGTGTCATTGAACATATTTATGAAATCACTGTTTGCTTTGGATTAATAAGTTGTTAGTTTAATGTTGAGACTGTAGTGCAGTAATCAGTGATCTGGCTACTTATAAACAAATATATATTCCAAAATTAGACTGGAATAATAATATAACAAAATAACATGCCACTTTCTTTAAAACTAACTATAATTTATTAATATATAAATGCATATAAATTAGTAATATCTCTACCAATGACTAACGTTTCTAATGTCTGCACTAAAGAAAATTAACAATTCACTCTTATGATTAAACTAAACACTTTTTTTTCTCAAATAACTTTCACAATTTCACATCGGTGGGAGGATGTTATGCATCTGTCTCATAGTGATATTGTTAGCATTGTCTTTCCTGCTCTTCCAGCTCAGATGTAGATGCAATATAGTGTCTTTTCCTTCTCATTTGCTTCCTGGGTTCAATAGCCTTTGCTGGATTACAAGCATTCTGAATTGGATCTGATATATGTACAGTTTGCTCTCTGAGCAGCAGACATTTTAGCATGTTTGTTGAATTGTTGAACCCTCTTCTGCCTGTCCTGAGTTGTCCTATTTCTTCTTGTCCATTGGCAAGATGTGCAGATGATTTCATGTCAGCCTTGAGAGGTGCAGCTTGGACTGTCAATAAGGCAAGGTGTTTGTCTTTCCTAGTCTCTCAGCACTTTGTGACAGTTCTTTTGAATATCTGGCTGGATCAAGAACAAGATCAAAGAACAAAGAAAATTACAGCACTGTATCAGGCCCTTCGGCCCTCCAAGCCTGCACCAAACCAGATCCTCTATCTAAACCTGTCACCTATTTTCTAAGGATCGGTATCCCTCTGCTCCTTGCTCATTCATGTATCTGTCTAGATACATCTTAAATGATGCTATCGTGTCCGTCTTTGCCACCTTCGCTGGCAACATGTTCCAGGCACTCACCACCCTCTGTGTAAAGAACTTTCCACGCGTATCTTCCTTAAACTTTTCCCCTCTCACTTTGAACTTGTGACCCCTAGTAATTGAGTCCCCCACTCTGGGATAAAAGTTTCTTGCTATCCACCCTGTCTATATTTCTCATGATTGTTTAGACCTCAATCAGGTCCCCCCTCAGCCTCAGTCTTTCTAATGTAAATAATCCTAATCTACTCAACCTCTCTTCATAGCTAGTACCCTCCATATCAGGCAACATTCCGGTGAACCTCCTCTGCACCCTCTCAAAAGCATCCACATCTTTAGGTGATTTGACGACCAGAACTGTACGCAGTATTCTCCAAATGTTGCCGAACCAAAATCTTATACAAATATAACATTACCTGCCAACTCTTGCACTCAATATATCATCTGATGAAGGAAAGCTTGCCATATGCCTTCTTGACCACTCTATTGACCTGCATTGCCACCTTCAGGTTACAATGGACTTGAACACCCAGATCTCTCTGTACATCAATTCTCCCCAGGACATTTCCATGTACTGTATAGTTCACTCTTGAATTTGATCTTCCAACATACATCACCTCACATTTGCCCATCCTTTCAATAACACCTCACATCTCTGGGTTAATGTGGTGATGAGATGATGATGTAGAAACCATACACCTTTCTGATGAAAGGGAACATAGAGCAATAGTCTGGCACTATAAGGTTCTTGATTGTGTATGAGTAAATTATCTCCTATATTATATTACGGTGCTAATCAATGGCTATCATTTCCTCTTTCTGCTATGCGTTTCTGTATTTTGGCATACATTGTCTGTAGGAATTATTTTTTCAATGACATTGTAATTGCCTATTCATTACACTGCTGACCTCACTCTGAGTTCACGGTTCCCCAGTCTCCTGGGGCTTTCAGCTATCTCCTGGAGAATTCTACCTGCATTGCTTGGGGCAGAATTGTCCTGGAGCAGAACACCATCTTTAAGTGAGAATGATCTCAGATAGACCGGTATGAATAGGTTGCTGGCTGTGCCCGATCTGTCATAGCTCCTTGGTCATATACTGAGACAGCATTTATGATCTTTGTCTTTACTGGCCTCACCCCCAATATGACTCAGTTTTGGTTGGTGTTATGCTTGCTAGCTGAGGCATCTTTATACCTATCTTTTATGTTGTGTTTCTCATCTGATAACGGCCAAGATTCATGGCAGCATATTTCTCTCCATGGTTTGTATTTCACTGAAGTTGTAACTGTAAGACCTCTGGATTAACCCCTGGAATAACCTCTTCATATTTACTTTACACAGATTTTTATTGAACTCTGCTCTAATGGATGACGATCACTCTCAACCGTATGTTTGGAATGTCTGACATCCAAAACGTTCTCTTTCTATGTTGGTATGTTAGCCTCAGCTGTTTTGACAGCTTTGGCTTCATAAAGAAGAAGACTTGCTACAGTTGCAGACCCTACTTAGAGTACTGTGTCAATAAGAAAACCAGAAATTGCTAGAAACTCTCAGTAGATTTGGCAGCATCTGTGAAGAGAAATCAGAGAAAACTATTTGGATCCAGTGACCCTTCCTCAGAACCAGACCTAAAATGTTAACTCTGATCTCTCTTCACAGATGCTGCCAGACCTGCCGAGCTTTTCCAGCGACATCTGCTTTTGTTTCGGATTTACAGCATCCGCAGTTCTTTTGGTTATTATCTCGACTACTGTGTGCCCTTTTGGTCTTCATGTAGTTACACTGGAGGTAGTTCAGTGAAGGTTCATTAGATTCATCTCTGTGCTGAAAGAATTCTCCAAGATGACAGCTAAGTAAACTGAGTCTATATTCTCTGGCGTTCAGAAGAATAGGTGATCTTATAGAAACATTCAAGACAAGGAAGAGACTTGATAGGGTAAACATTCAAAGGTTGTTTCCCTTGGCTAGAGAATCTACAACACAGTGGCACAGTCTCAGGATAAGGAATCACTCGTTTAGACTTGAGATGAGGAGAAATATCTTCACTCAAAGAGTTGTGAATCTATATGCCAGAGGCTTAAGGATGCTTTATTGGTGATTATTTGGGACAAGATGAATAGAATTTTGTTTTCTCAGGGAATCAAGGAATATGCAAAAGTCAAGTTGAAACTCAGGATAGTATTGAACAGCAGAGCCATCTCAGTGTGCTGAATTGTCTCTCTTGCTCCACTTTCTTACAATTGTTAAGTTTTAATATTATTTGGATGTGAACATTATTGGTTTGCTCTCTTGTGCGAGGGCTACTCTCTGTGATTTGGTACAAGCGTGAAGTCGGCAAAAGTGAGGACTGCAGATGCTGGGTGGGAAGAGGTGTAATCCAGGTAGCTGTGGGAGTCGGTGGGTTTGTAAAAATGTCAGTGCCAAGTTGGTCGTCATTAATGGAGATGGAGAGGTTCAGGAAGGGGAGGGAGGTGTCAGAGATGGTCCAGGTGAATACCTGACCTGCTGTGCTTGTCCAGCACCACTCTAATCTAAACAAGCATGTACTCGCAGAGTGACAGGTTTTTTTTTCTACTAGTATATGACAAACCCACCTTCTTGCATATCACTTCCTTGAAATTCCCTTTGTGAGACTCTGACCATTGGAATGCCACATCTTTTGTAGCTTTGTGGTGTACTCCAACTTCTGAGCCACAAAAGAAATCCTATGCTGTATCAAGCTAAGAAAACTTTCCAGCCCTTCCTTTCAAAGATAGCCGTGACTTTTCCAGGACCGTGCCTGCACTATTCTGAAGAAATATTCACAAGCAGTTTGTCTGTGATCTCTTTCAGTATTGGAATAAGTTAGTGAAAACATTTTATTGCCTGATAAAGATTTTTGAAATTCCATCAATTTGGTATCCTTCTGACCCCAGTGGAATTTATAAGAGTTGTAGGCTTTGTGACTGGCAATTACCTTCTTTTCCTCCACTTCTTGGGGCTTTCTTTCGAACTTCCTTTTTAGCGTTATTAGTTCTTTATATGGAGAAAGTGAATCAATGATTCCTTCTTTGGATTGATGGCAATATGACACTACTTTGTCAATAATCTCCCACTTATCAAATAGAGCTAATTCTTTCTCCCGTGCCACAAAAGGATGTGGCTGACTTATTCTTTTTCACAGGTGCCTTTTAGAAATCTACTGAATGTCAATATGTATTTTGTTTGAACTTCTCAAATGCATCTATGAGATTACCAGCCTCTCATTTTACCCTGAGCTCGAGTTGTGACTTCCTTGCTGCCAAATCAGCTATCTTATTTTCAAACCACTCACTCGTATTTTTCTCTCTCTCTCTCTCTCTCACTCTCTGGCACTAATTCAGATTGATCTTTTGCAATCTAATTCAGCATTCATTTCATTAATAATGCTTGGGTTTTACTCACAGACACCTGCTATCACTATAGTTTATCTCCTCATTCGCAGAAATTGAAATAACCACACTTTCAGCCTCAAATACTGGACCCTCGTCTCAGATAATAGCATATGCTGCTGATTGAAGCATTGTTGATTTGATTTTTTAAAATTTGATTTGATTTATTAAAATCACATTATCACAGTACAGTGAAAAGTTTTGTTTTGCATGCAGCACAGGCAGATCATAGTATACAAAGTGTATAAGAGTTATAGAATAGAGCGAAGAATTACTGCTGCAGAGAAGGTGCACAAAAAGTCAACATTAAATTTGAAATTTGAGATACCCAGCCTATTAATGCAAGGACTGGAGGGCTGGCACTCAGGACAATAATGAATGCACACTTAAGCACTTAATTCCAAAATGGTTTTGGGATAATAATAAATAACAATATAACATCCATGATGATCAGATGGAATGCATTTTTCATTTGTTCCATGGATGATAATGGTAACTGTAGTACCTTCTTGCTGCTCCATCAGTTCAGCCCTCAGCATCCCTCATACCAGGAACTGTAGGGGGGAGCTGACAGTCTCAACTGGAGTGGACCTCGATGTCCTGAGCTGTCACCTTGAAAACCAGTCAACTTCAGGACACCAAACATGGAGTCAGCCACTTGATTGGCCATCTCCTGCATGATTTCCATTGTACGTTAATACTAGCATTGCTTAGTTTAAATCAAATTTCTGCCACATCTCTCCATTGCTAACAGAATTCAGCAATAGTCGCTCCCCTGGCTTCTTTCCAGCCTCAGGTGAATTAAAGTTGCATGAATTATACCACTGAATCTTCACTGTTGCTGGTTTAAAATCCTGGATTTCCCTCCTTAATGGCATTGTGGGTCTACCTACGCCACGTAGACTGCAGCGGTTCAATAAAACAGCTCACCACCGCCATCTCAAGGACAACTAGGGACAGGCAATAAATGCTGGCCAGCCAGCGATGCCCACCTCCCACGAGTGAGTTAAAAAAAAGAAAGCTAAATTAAAATATCATTCCCAGTTCTGATGAATGCCAAACTCCATCAATTGAGGAAGGTGTCAAGTCTGCCAGCGAACGTCATGTGCTCCCTTTCCTTTGACACTTAGGTACAGAAGTAACCACAAAAGAGAGGCAAGTGATTGTGTCAAACAATCCATCAAGCACTGGACCTATCTCTTTGTTTGCTGCAATGCTGGTCGATCAAATGGATTTCAGCATCTCTTGTTTCATTGCCTTTGGCAGACACATAGTTAAGCGGAGGACACTCTCACTCATTGTAGATAGTTCAGAGAGATTGATAATCAATCTGTTCGGTTACTCATATGATACATCTATGGCTGTGGAGCTCTAAATTGCAACATAAACCTGGACGTTCTAGATCATAGATAGGGTTACCACCCACTGCACCATAAAACTCACTTAATTTCAAGAAACTGTGCTAGAAGTAGCAATCTAATACAGACTTGAACTCTAGACCCTCAGATTAAAAGTCAATTATCTACTGACTCATCTATCCATGCCTATGTATGTAAGTCATTTTCCAATTATGTTTCCCAACTGTAGATACTTAACCTTAATTTATATGATTAACAATAGACTTAGCTCATGTGTTGTGATGGTAGTATCCCTATCTGTGAGCCAGGAGGCCCAGCTTCAGGTCACACATGCTACTGAGACATCTAGCAACATTTCTGAACAGGTTGATTAGAAAAATCTGCTATTACAATTTCACTACAATAGGCCTTTACTCTGCCACCAGAATTTCTATTTATATTAAATCCTGAGATTGCATTTAAGGCAGATACATAGAACACTTTCCTAAAGCATTAAAGTGTAAAAATATCACACATGTTCAGGTTTTGTAAGATTTACAGCTAATCCTTATAGTTATACAATTTTATTTCTAGGAGAAAATATATAGGACAGACTTAACAAGAAAATTGTGCAATATTCAAATCTATCCCACAGCGATAAAAGGCATATGAGCAGCTTCTAACTAAACCTAAAAGTAACAGTCTGTCGACATTAGTCAGATTCACTGCAATGTAATATTAAAAGGCAGCACTGCCTCTGCAGTCTACGGCTGGGTGGAATGACCTAAAATTATTTCTTCTCACTAAAAAATTTACTCTTTTGATCCAGTTTACTTGGTCCTTTAACAATTTGTGGAGCAAGATAATTTTTTTCAGCCTATGAAATGAACAAAACTATCAGAAATGATTCATCTATCCTTTTTGGGCATTGAGGGAGATAGAATTTGTCGTCTTGATAAAGTTGGAGAAAATTGCTTTTCTCAGTAATGAATGACCTGAAGCTTAATCTGCATTTTTAGAAAGAAAATTTTAAACTTATTTTGTTTGTGGGGTTCCATTACAGCAGGTTGTTCAAAGGGGTGCTTCAGGTCTATAGTGTTCTGGCCTCTCAATTGTTTTGAAACATTTATTTAAATATGAGGGAATTATAAAGCACTGTGGGAGAAGGACTGTCTTGTTTTAAACATGACGACCTTCTCATTCAGGGAGCTCACTCATTCATTATGTCAATAAAACATGGAGAGGAATAATATGAATAGCCAGTTACATCTGTTGTTTCATGGTTGCTAAGTAAAGAATTGTGGTCCTCGCTCAGTTCAGGTGATTTGGGTTTACTAATCAAGACAGCATGAGGTAATGTTGAAAATCTCAGCAGCTGTACCTCTGGTATTACTGTGTTGTTTACGCAGCACTGAAAAATGTGTTGCTGGAAAAGCGCAGCAGGTCAGGCAGCATCCAAGGAGCAGGAGAATCGACGTTTCGGGCATAAGCCCTTCTTCAGGAATGAAGAAGCCATTCCTGAAGAAGGGCTTATGCCCGAAACATCGATTCTCCTGCTCCTTGGATGCTGCCTGACCTGCTGCGCTTTTCCAGCAACACATTTTTCAGCTCTGATCTCCAGCACCTGCAGTCCTCACTTTCTCCTAGTTGTTTATGCAGCGGTCTGTATAAACAGAGTTAACCTTGAACAGCTTCAGCCCTTCCCCTGCTGCTGCCGCTGTTGTAATGGAAGCTCTGATTGTGACTGAGCTTCACGTGAGACGGTTTCTGCTGATTTATCAGCTCCATTGAGTTTGATTCCTGGTCAGAGCTCCAGACTAAAGCATGTTTCTCTCTCTCTCTGTTGCTTTCAGATTCTATGGTGAGCTCCAACTTTGCTGTGACCTTTCTCTTTTGTAACCAATTCTGCGGATCCCTTGGATCTTAATTCCAAAGGGAAGTTCCCCATCAGTGCATTTCCTGATACTCTATCCTTCAAACAGCTTCTGAACTTCATTCACTCACGTCTTCAAAGCTAAACAATGCCTTGCTGATTCTCTATGCTGACCCCATCTACCAAAATCAACTTTAACTTCTTACAAAATCTCTGATTTTAATTTTGTATGCTCTCCTATTGTTACTTCCTTACTCCTGTTGTTTAATCCTCTCTCCAACTCTTCTTCCATGTAAACTTCCCTACCCAGAAATTGTAGTCTCCCCTTTGTTCTAGCCATCTCTGGTCTTGCTGCTCCTATAAGGTTCAATCACTGAAAAGGGCACCCCTTCCTTTTATCACTCTCAACCTACAATCACTTTCAATATCCTAATCCTTCTTCCTTCTGTTTTCATTTTTGGAAAATCACTTATTTCTTTCTTCTTAGCCAGTCCCTTAGGATTGAGGATAACTTGCTTTCACTTCAGTTAAATGGGTTCTGAGAAGTTGACCAGCTCAATGAGAGACCTTCTGACGATACGTGAAGTAGTCTGGTAGTCATTGCAGAGACGTAGATGGAACAAATTAGAGGAAACCTACAACATCATCAACAATATCCTTACTGGCATAAAATTCACAAAAGAGGAGGAGAACAGCAACAGACTCCCCTTCCTGGCTGTCACAGTGGAACAAACAGTTAATGGAGAACTTCAGACCAGCGTCCACAGGAAAGCAACACACACAGACTAGATACTTAACTACAGAAACAATCATCCCAACACCCACAAAGAGAGCTGCATCAGGAAATTATTTAAACAGACCACAACACACTGCAGCACCCAGGAACTATGAGCAGCAGAAGAAAAATACCTTATACAGTGTATTCAAGAAGAATGAGTACCCAATAAACGCAGTCCACCAATTCTTAAGCAACAAACCCAAACAAGCACTCACAACGCGCCCAGAAACTCTAGCCACTCTACCATACATCAAAGACATCTCTGAGATGACTACCAGACGGCTCCGATCCTTTGGCATCATAGTAGCCCACAAAACTACCAACACACTGAAATAGCAGCTGATGAACCTAAGGACCCTATACCAACTACCAGCAAAATGAATGTCATTTACAAAATACCATGCAAGGACTGTAACAAGCAAGACATTGGACAGACAAGCAGAAAACTAGCCACCAGGATACACGGGCACCAACTAGCCACCAAAGGACATGGCCCATTATCACTAGTATCCTTACATACAGACAAAGAAGGGCACCACTTCAACTGGGCCGCCACATCCATCCTCAGACAGGCTAAAGAGAGGCACACATGGAAATTCCTAGAGTCCTGGCGCTCAAACCAGAACTCCATCAATAAACACATCCATTTGGACCTCATTTACCAACCTCTGAGAAAAAGAACTGGAAATGATATCACCCACCTTAAGAGACTAAGACACATTAATAGGAAATGGGACATAACACCAGCGCTTCACCAGAGGCTCACTGATAATATTACCTAGCATGGTGATGAACTGTCTCAAAACAAACCCTCCAGTTCAGCGAGCAAATTATAATCTCAACCTCAACCTGAGATACACATCTTCTCAAAAATCGCAATCAACCTCCATACTAAGGTGAATCGTGAATATGCTCTGGAAATGGAAAAAGGCTGTGACCAAACCCAGAGTAGGTGTGGTAGATTTTAATTTTCCCTTTCTAAGCATATGGGCAGTACTTGTTAAAAAGGCACCTACACAGGGTAGAAATACTGATCACATGCAATCTTCACCATATTATTGGTTATTGCAGACTGAAGATAGTAATCTCCGTGAAGCATTAGTAACAACAGGAAATTTTAAAAGTCGTTCCTGAGGGCCACAATTCATAAAGATTTCACAGGCTTCACAAGGGCATGAGGGAGATTTCCTTTTATCTTGAGCTGTAAGCTTACAATATTTGCTACCATGCTGTTTTATGGAATGTTGCCTTTCTTGGGTGATTTGGGAGTTGAACCATGTGAACGTATTAGGCAGCTCTCGGCACAGGGGCCTAAAATGGGGTGACAGAGTAACTTGTGTATTTTGGTTCTTCAATAGCTATGCGTTTACAAATATGCATGCGTATTTGAAACGAAGTGTCAGCTATGTGCCCTGAGAAGTGTTTGTTTCTGGCTTGCTTCACACTGTGCATACACAGTAAAGAGCAATTCCTGGCTGGCACCACTTGACCAGCTCGATTGCTGAGCGTTAAAAATGGAGCCAGTGCCTGGAAAGTCCCAGCAGTATCAAGTCCTTCTGCCTCAATAGAGAGGGATGATAAGATGATGGGTGGAGTTGCTATAGAAGCATAGTGCAAAAGTAATGAGGCGAGTTGTAGAGAGTAACATGAGAGATCTCGCCAGTGCTCATGGAGAGAAACCTTCAATGAAACTCACTAAAATTGACACTTAGCCAATTTCTGGTAAGCTTCAGTCCAATTTTGTTTAATACTACTTTGTGAAGTGGCTTAATGAGATTTTATTTTATTTCAGCATAAGTGCAATGTCAATGCAAGCTGATATGGGGGGGTCGTCAAGTGAAGTCCCTATACTTCTTCCAGTTGTGCCTTTGAGCATTTAGTAGTTATGTGAAGCAGGGGTCCTGGCCTTAATTTAAAATCACTGGCTGATTCCTCAGGCATCAAAATAGAAAGAAGGATAGCGATGGGAAAAGAAGCAAAATAGGATGCTGAGGGCAAAGGCCACAGGCTGAGCTAAACTTTTCTTGTCTTCTCTTACACTGCTGGTATCATCACCTGTTCACACAAAATTAATTATGGAGAATATGTACCAAGATTTATTTCTTTACTAGTTTTGCAGTTCCTGCTGCTTCCGAGGATGAGTTTGTGGAAAGAAGTAGAGGGCTCAGGGTTGTAGTTTTAGCAGCCCCAAAATCAAATAATTGAGACTTTGTTGAGATCTGCTCTTTTTTTCCGGTCAGTTTACCACTTTCTTGTGCATGTAGGCCTCAGATTCTGCTAAGGCCAAGAAGGTTAAGCCTCTGTTGATGTTCAAAGTTAGTGCACTATCAAGCTGCCTCTTTGGTGAAGGATGGTTATGATTTTCCCCATTTGGGGCAGTGGGCTAGGGCTGGGGCTGGGGCTGGGGCTTGGGCTAGGGCTGGGGCTGGGGCTGGAGCAGTCAGAGTTGTGGTTGGAAATTAATTTTGTCCATACACTACACTAGAATCTTACCCTTTGTATCAAAGGTGGCACAATGCCGACAGAAATGGAACACTCCCCCAGACAACCAAATAATTTACATTGCCAAGTCTTGGAGATATATGTAGTTTCAGATAGAACATTTGAAAACCTGCCAAATGGCAGGATAGTGGAAATGTTTAAAATCAATTATTTGTCATTATCTACTTTGATGTTGAGTTGGGTAAAATGATTAGTTCCTTTGAGCATAGTATTTGTTAAAGTTGTCAGATAATACTGTGGATAGTGATAGTATATTATAGGACAGGGCTTATAAAAGCTGAAGTGATACTTCAGAATGATCCTGGCACCATGTATTTTCTCCCATATACCTTTCCCCATCGATAGGAGGAGACTCCACAGAATCATAAGTTTGAAACACTTCCATCAGAAGATTTCCAGACACAGAAATACATGGACAGATCACAATAACCAACTATTTTATGCAGAGTGCCAGCACCAAATCTATAACAGAATATGTTTAAATCCTATGGGGACCCTAATTAAGAACTTCTGTCCCTCAATGCAGTTGGCAGAGACTTTAAAATACATTTTTCTCTGTAAGCAGGTTTCAGTCAGATAGTCAGTACCCTTCACATGATTCTTCAGATGTCCATGTGTGGGAATTTGCAGTGACAACACGATTTGATGCGAAATGTTTCTGTTGTGCCATGTTGGATATCTGACACTTCACTTGAAATCTAAAACTGGCGAGCAGATTCAGTCACATAGAGAGACAACAAGCTGCTGCTGCAAATCTATTAGATACAATTTATTGGTGCTCTGGCATTGGAGTCACAGGGCCTTGCTATTTACTTCATCACAGTGGGGGCCCTGGACCTTCACAGTTCTACCCATGTCGGAACAGAGCCGCACCAAAGGCAAACATTCTGGTTGGGACCCAGGTGGAGAATTCCTGCTCTCATTTTCAGTCCTGTCTATTTTTGGCTCCTGTGAAAAAGGAGTGGGGGTTTTTGAGTACAAGTTTGGAGAGATGTCAGAGGAGCCATTACCTGTAATTGGAAAAGTTCTCACATCCCATTTTCATTTTTCTTCAGATAAAGTGAAGCTTGTCCTTAACTATGAATCATAAATGCTGCTGGGATGGCAGACAAGGTGGGAAAACTTGATTCAAAGTTATTGCTAAACTGTCATGGTTTGTTTAAGTTAGTTGGACATCATTGCTTAAAGTGTTGGACTTACTGCTGTGCCGAAGGAGGTCGGGAATGGCTCTAAGGCACCCAGGAAAACAGTAGGTAACAGCCAGTACTGCCAAGTCATCCCAGAATTTGTGCCTCAGTAAAGGGGGGTCTCCTGTTTTAAATTGGGAGTGATCTCTCCCACATTGAAGTAGATCAGTGGCAAATGTGTACCACAACAGCAAGGGCTTCTAGGTCTCAACAGGTAAAGCCTAAAAAGGCATGAGCAAAAAGAAGATCATGCTATTAACCCAGACCCAGGATGCATTATGTCAAGCACAAATATCTGGACATGTCAGATTACTGCTATAAAAAAATCTCTGAGATCAGGCTGAATCTTCTACATTTTTGGCAAGTTCTGGTTATGTTGGGCTTTGTGAAGGGTTTGTCACTGCAAAGCCTATCAAGTATCTCTCCACATCTTACCAAACTTACCTCATTAATTACTGATTAATTACTTTCATTAATCACACCGCTATAGTATCTCTCATGTTAGTATGGGCCAGGACAACTTGCCACTCAGTCAACGTTACCAGAATCAATGGTATCCACACCATTTTTAAAAGATCATGAGTATCTGAATGAGCTGCCTTGCACGGTTGCGACCTTTGATCCATTCATGGAAGACCAAGGAAATTCTGCTCTGTGGGAAGGTCCTGCCCAATGGGGAGGCACTATCATGGGATTCCCTCATCTCACAGGACTGACAGTGGAGGGCTTGATACCAGACCATGCCCAGCCTCGTCCAGGTTGCTATCCAGGTCAGTGCTGTCTCAGCTACCTGAAGCAACGCCCTGCAAAGTAGGGAGAAGATCAATGTCTTTTTCCACTTTGCCAGGATAGGTGTCACTATCTTTCCTCTGATTACTCGCATTTACTCTATCTCTGCAACTGTACCCACCTCCCACCAAGGCTCATATTCTGCCACGTTCGCTATTGCCAGCAAGATTCTTCCCACTCACCCTTACCCAGCCTTAACCCTGACACCACAAATTCTGAACGCTTTCTGTGCTACCTACTCACTCACCTTTCTACCAACACCAAACATCATATCCAGCTTAATCTTCCATAATGCCTGTATCTCTTTCTCATTCCAGGAAGGAATTGGCCTCCAATAGGGCAGAAAGAGTCAAGGTAATTTGTGAGCTGCCCAATATTCAGCTCCTCATTGACTATGAGGAAAGATTCCTGACTCTGACCATCTCGAACAGGCCCTGGACTCTTATTGGAGGCTACGTTTCTCTTACAGTGGGAATCCCTAAGCAAAGGTCTGAATTGGCTTCATGTCTGCAATAAACATCATGACAAGACAGCAATCATTTAAGTGTAGTATTATAACCTCTGGGTGGGAGAGTAAAGCACAAAAAGCGAAAGCAAGAGGAACGCAGGGAGGCAGTGAGCATCCTGGTGAGCTCAGAGTGAATAAGCACTTTGACTGTGAATGAAAACCCTGGACTTGGTGCCTGGTCCAACTCAAAGTGGACCATAACCTTCAGATTATGCAACATTGTAGTTACTGGGGCAAGTTAGAGTTGGATACAGTTCTTTGATCAGTGACGTACTTACTAACACTAAAATGTTTCTCCACAATCTACAAGAGTGTGACGGAATATGCAATTCTCCACTGGATAGTGGAGCTGTAACAACACTTAACAACATGACACATATAGAACAAAGTAGTTTCATTTAATATTGAACTCAATACCCAGTGAAATGTGTCACAGTCTTCAGGATACACTGCAATGAATCACCACAGGAATTCTGAATGACAATACTATTTTTCTGAAAGTTCTTACCAATTAGTAATTTAAGGGAAAAACCAATAATGCCATTGAAATGTTTCACGATCAACCGAGACTCTAACCAAATGCCCCCAACTTGTAATTCTGGATCGCTACTTCCTTTTGAAAAGCACAAGGTTCAATTAAAGGTTCAACATGTTCAGAAGTAATCCTGGAATACTGTCATGACAAATAACTGTATCTCTAAGCTCTCATCCAACTTGCAGAGAATTTTAATTGTGAAAATATCATCATTATTTATCATTCAGGTGGGGAAATAGCATCTTGGTATTATCACTTGATCCTTATTCCAGAGATGAAGATAATATTCTGGTGACCTAAGTTCGAATTCCACAATGGCAGATGGCACAATTTAAACCTAATAAAATCTGTAATCAAGAGTATAATGATGATTATCATAAAAACCCATCTGGTTCACTATTGTCCTTCAGGGAAGGAAACTGCTGTCCTTACCTGGTCTGGCCTACATGTTACTCCAGACCCACATCAATGTGGTTGAATCTTAATTGCCCTCTGGGCAATTAGGGATAAATCCTGGTCTGGCCAACAACTGAATAAATGAAGCCTATCTTCACAACATAGAATTTTCTGCCTAATGGAACTGTCATTCCTACAATCACTGCAGCATTTCAAAAAGAATATTCATTATTATCTTCTCAGGGTAACAGAAATAAGCAATAACAGTGGCATTGGCATTGTCACCCATGTCACAGGACTAAAACTTTGAATTGTCTCTATTATTCTAACATGATGAGCTTAACTATAACAAGAACTGAGAGACAGTATGATTGAGTGGTCATTGTCTCATGATTAAAATTAAAGGGATGATGGCCCCATTAAAATAATTTTTAAAATTCATTAATTTGAGATGAGCATCACTGACAATGTCAGCATTTAGTGCGGGTCTCTAATTGTCCAGGAAATGGTTAAGAATCAACAACATTATTGTGAGTCTGGAGTTCAATGTAAGCCAGAACAAGTAAGGACAACAGATTTCCTTTTCTAAAGGATAGTAGTGAACCAGATGGATTCTTACAACAATGGTTTTATAGTTTGCTGTAATCCGTCAGGTGACTCTGATTCTGTCGAACATTTAAACCAAGAGCTATTATTTTCAACACAAGTTGAGCTATTACCCTGAATGCTTATTAAGCCTTGTACAACTTATTCCATTTTAACTAAATATTCTCAGTTTAATAATTTTTCTGTAATTAATGACTTGCAAATCAATAATTCAAAGCTGGGCTTATTTTCAATATTGTTTACAGGTCATTAATTATAAAGAGAAGTACTGTAGTCATTCTTCTGTAGTAAAAACAGAAAATGCTGGAAATACTCAGCTGGTCAGGCATGTCATGGTCTCTCAGATTTCCACCATCTATATAGTACTTTACCTTTGTATAGGAATTCTATTGTTTTCATTAAACAATAATTTAATCTCTAATCCTTATTTGGGCTCTTTCCAATGCCATCATCAACTTTTGATAAAAGCTATAATTAGCATTGCCATCTCGGTTTTTATAGCTCTGTGTTTGTTGCATCACTGCATGAGGCTTTTAGAAAAGGTACCTCCTACCCTCATAAGATTTCAATTCTTTACTCATGCTGGAACAACGTTTTAAAAATCAGCTTGCAAAGTAAAAAGTTGGAAAAAAAGTCTGCAGCAACCAACTGCTTGAGTAACTATACTCAAACATAATAATATTAAGGATATTAAGGTCTTACATTTGTAGTTGGGGTTGGTGATTAAAGACTTCGAGATGGAGCAGAACATTCTGCTCAGTTTCTGTGATAAATAATCCTGTTTATTGTCAATGACTCATTGCATGTCTGCTCAAAGTTCCCAAGGAGACCAAATGATCATCATATCTCCGCACTGGGTGTACGTAATTTATTTAATGCAGAATGGTTTGCCTTGCATTGTACTTGAAGTCTGATTTTTCACAGCATATTTAAAATTGCAAACGTATCTGAGTATGGCCATTGCTTATGTAAACTCTGAGTGTTGCACTTCTGTTCAACAACACAGACTGGTGCAAAATCTTGCAAACGTTTGAATCCTTTCAGAAATGAATGTTTTTAAGAATGTTTTCTGCAGAACATAGAACATAGAAAATTACAGCGCAGTACAGGCCATTCAGCCCTTGATGTTGCAGTGACCTGTGAAACCAATCTAAAGCCCATCTAACCTACACTATTCCATTATCGTCCAAATGTTTATCCAATGACCATTTAAATGTCTTAAATGTTGGCGAGTCCACTACTGCTGCAGACAAGGCATTCCACTCCCTTACTACTCTCTGAATAAAGACCCTGCCTCTGACATCAGTCCTATATCTATCATCCCTCAATTTAATGCTATGTCCCCTTGTGCTAGCCATCACCATCTGAGGAAAAAGGCTCTCGCTGTCTACCCTATCTAATCCTCTGATCATCTTGTATGCCTCTATCAAGTCATCTCTTAACCTTCTTTTCTTTCACAAAAACAACCTCAAGTCCCTCAGCCTTTTCTCATCAGACCTTCCCTCCATTCCAGTCAACATCCTAGTAAATCTCCTCTAAACCCTTTCCAAAGCTTCCACATCCTCCCTATAATGCAATGACCAGAACTGTACACAATACTCCAAGTGTGGCTGCACCAGAGTTTTGTACAGCTGCAACATGACCTCGTGGCTCCGAAACTCAATCCCTCTACCAATACATCAGCCTTCTTATCAACCCCATTAACCTGGTGGCAGCTTTCAGGGATCTATGCACATGGACACTGACATCACATTACTCATCTACATGACCAAGAATCTTATCATTAGCCCAGTACTCTGCATTTCTGTTATTCCTTCCAAGGTGGATCACTTCACACTTATCTGCATTCATCTCTATTTACCACCTCTCAGCCCACCTTTGCAGCTTATTTATGTCCCTCCGTAACCTGCAACATCCTTCACCACTATCTACAACTCCACTAACCTTAGTGTCATCTGCAAATTTACTAATCCATCCTTCTACGCCCTCATCTAGGTCATTTATAAAAATGACAAACAGCAGTGGCCCAAGAACAGATCCTTGCAGTACACCACTAGTAACTGAACTCCAGGATGAACATTTCCCATCAACCACCACACTCTGTCTTGTTTCAGCTGGCCAATTTCGGATCCAAATCGCTAAATCATCCTCAATCCAATGCTTCCGTATTTTCTGCAATAAGCTATCATGGAGAAGTGCATCAAGAGCTTTACTGAAATCCATATACACCACATCATCTGCTTGACCCTCATCCACCTGTTTGGTCACCTTCTCAAAGAGCTCAATAAGGTTTGTGAGGCACAACCTACCCTTCACAAAACTGTGTTGACTTTCCCTAATCATCTTATTCTTCTCTAGATGATTATAAATCATATCTCTTATAACTTTTTCCAACACTTTACCCACAATTGAAGTAAGGCTCACAGGTCTATAATTACCAGGATTGTCTCTACTCCCCTTCTTGAACAAAGGGAACAACATTTGCTATCCTTCAGTTTTCTGGCACTATTCCTATAGACAATGATGACATAAAGATCAAAGCCAAAGGCTCTGCAATCTCCTTCCTGGCTTCCCAGAGAATCCTAGGATAAATCCCATCTGGCCCAGGGAACTTATCTATTTTCACACTTTCCAGAATTGCTAACACCTCTTCCTAGTGAAACTCAATCCCGTCTAGTTTAATAGCCTGCATCTCAGTATTCTCCTTGACAACATTGTCTTATTCCTGTGTGAATACTGACGAGAAATATTCATTTAGTGCCTCACCTATCTCTTCAGATTCCATGCACAACCTCTCCACTACTGTCCTTGACTGGCCCTAATTGTGTCCTCGTCATTCTTTTATTCCTGACATACCTATAGAAAGCTTTAGAATTTTCCTTGATCCTACCTGCCAAAGACTTCTCATGTTATCTCCTGGTTCTTCTTAGCTCTCTCTTTAGGTCCATCCTGGCTAACTTGTAAATCTCAAGCACCCTAACTGAGCCTTCAATCTCATCTTTACATAAGCCTCCTTCTTCCTCTTGACAAGAGATTCAACTTCTTTAGTAAACCACAGTTCCCTCACTTGACCACTTCCTCACTGCCTGACAGGTACATACTTATCAAGGACATGCAATAGCTGTTCCTTGAACAAGCTCCACATTTCAATTGTGTCCATGACCTGCAGTTTCCTTCCCCATCCTATCCATCCTAAATCTTTGGATGCCATGGTAGTTTCTTTTAAAACACTGGAGGGGAGAGAGAGAGAGATACATAGATAGAGAGGGCGGGGTGGGGAGAGTGAGAGAGACTCCCTGGAGAATAGAACTTTGTTTTCATAGTTTACATTTTACAAGTGAACAGAGTAAAAAGTTGTGTATTTGGCTTTAGTTAGTGGGATTTGGAACTGTGCTTATTCTTTGAATTGGGGAAGGCCCAGAACTTAAAAGAAGGGTTTGGTTTCAATCCAGCTTACAGAAGTTGTGGTTGAAGCTGAATGTGTAGAACAGTTTCTCTGAAGGAGTTTAGAACTGTTCAGGAATACGTTACCTTACTGTAATGAATTTAGTCTGAAAATTTTGGAGTTGAAATATTTGACTAAAACCCTGAACAGGTTGTTTCAAGCAGAGAAGTTGAAGCTTTGTTGTATGAAGACTCAAGGAAGAGGCTATCAGATTCTTAAAACTAGGAACAAAAGGAACAGTTGAGTTAAACCCCATGGATAGGTTAGATAAGGGAATTTGTCTCTGCTGTTGGAATTAATGATGTGGAGGTGCCGGTGTTGGACTGGGGTGGACAAAGTTAAAAATCACACAACACCAGGTTACAGTCGAACAGCTTTATTTCAAAGTGCAAGCTTTCAGAGTGCTTTTCCTTCATCAGGTAGCTAGTGGGACAGGACACCTAGGACACAGACTTCGTAAGTAAAAGATCAAGGAGTCATACAACTGATGTGGTGTATTAGACAAACCGAGATTGCTGTTAAGTATTTAGTCACTTAAAATGGGAATGCAGGTTTTTAGAATAGATTAGATTACTTGCAGCGTGGAATCAGGCCCTTCGGCCCAACAAGTCCACACCAACCTGCAACCCACCCCCCCTACATTTACTCCTTCACCTAACACTACGGGCAATTTAGCATGACCAATTCACCTAACCTGCACATTTTTGGATTGTGGGAGGAAACCAGAGCACCCGGAGGAAACCCATGCAGACAGAGGGAGAATGTGCAAACTCCACACAGAGAGTCGCCTGAGGCAGGAATTGATCCTGGGTCTCTGGCGCTGTGAGGCAACAGTGTTAACCACTGTGCCACCATGTCACCCACTGTGCCACCATGAATTTATTTCAAGTCACAGCCACGAGATAACTTAAGGTTTTATCAGTATATAAAAAAAGGTGACATCTCAGCTCAGAAGATGCAATAAAGGTGTGAGGTTAGAATCTGTCTGTATCCAACCTGGAGTCAGACTGGTTTTACTTCCAAAGTAGGAATTTATAAAATGTCACATTGACTGACAGCCTACAGATTGTGTACTTTTTGAACAAAATAGAATGCATTGCCAAATACAAATCTGTAATTGCAAATTCACCCCTATAGACTTACATGTGTGTATATGCATGTGTGTTTGGGAGAGGGAATGTATGTGCATGTGTGTGAGAGAGAGAGAGCATGCGTATAAGAGAGGATCTGTGTGAATGTGTGAGTGTATTCGTGTATGAGAGTGTGACTGTATGTGTGCTTGTGTGTGAGTGTGCGTGTGAGAGTGTATAGTGTGATGGGCTCAGCTGTAGTGTGACATGAACCCAAGATGCCAGTTGAGGCCATCCTCATGGGTACCAAATTTGGCTATCAGCCTCTGCTCAGCCACTCTGCATTGTTGTGTATCCTGAAGTCGCCTTGCTGGGTGTTAATCTGAAGATTTGAGGCCGGATGTCCTTGACTGCTGAAGTGTCTCCCACTGGGAGGGAAATCCCCGTCTGGCAATTGGTGCATGGTGTCCTTTCATCCTTTGACATAGTGTCTGCATGGTTTCACCAATATACCATGCCTTGGGGCATCTTTGTCTGCAGCACATGAGATAGACAATGTTGGCTGAGTCACATGAGTACCTGCCACGCATGTGGTAGGTGGTGTTACAACATGGGGTAAACCCTTCTCTTAATTTAAAACCAGCAACACAGAAAAGATTTATCCCGTGCAGTGATCTGTAAAGTTTTGAGTGGCCAAATACTATTTAAGTAAAAATTAGCAACTTTATTTCTTAAAGTATAACAGAGAATAGTTATACATAGACTATTTACACTTCCTTACTCTAACCTGTCTGTTACCTTCCCTTCTATAATACTAGTCTGATAAAACTCCCGATTACAATTTACAGAAAAAATTCACATTTTAAAACCAGCCAGGGGTCCTGTATTCTTTGACAGTGCCTTAAGCTTTCTGCTACTCCACCAATCTTCGTGTCATCTGCAAACTTGCTAATCATACCAACAGTGCCCTCTTCCAGATCATTTATGTATATCACAAACAACAGTGGCCCTAGCACTGATCCCTGTGGAACACCATTGGTCACCTTTCTCCATTTCAAGAAACTCCCTTCAACTACTACTCTCTGTATCCTGTTGCTCAACCAGTCCTTTATCCACCTAGCTAGAACACCCTGCACACCATATGACTTCACTTTCTCTATTAGTTTACCATGGGGATCCTTATCAAATACCTTACGAAAGTCTATGTATATGACATCAACAGCCCTTCCTTCATCTATCAAAATGGTCACTTCCTCAAAGAACTCTATCAAGTTGGTAAGGCATGATCTCCCCTGCACAATATCATGTTGCCTATCATTGATAAGTCCATTCTTTTCTAAATATAAATAGATCCTATCCCTCAGTACCTTCTCCAGCAAATTTCACACCACTGACGTCAGGCTCACTGGTCTATAGTTGCCCGGAATATCCTTACTACCCTTCTTGTACAGGGGGACAACATGAGCAACCCTCCAGTCCTCTGGCACCTCACCTGTGTTTAAGGATGCCACAAAGATATCTGTCAGGGCCCTGGGTATTTCCTCTTTCACCTCCCTCAGCAACCTGGGATAGATCCCATCTGGTCCTGGGGATTTGTCCACCTTAGTAACCTCTAGCCTACCCAACATATCTTCCCTATGTATGTTAACATGATCCAGATTAATCAAACTTCTATCCCTAATCTCAACATTCATCATGTCCCTCTCCTCAGTGAACACTGATGCAAAGTAATCATTCAGAATCTCACCCATTCTCTCAGCTTCGACACACAATCTTCCTTCATTATCCTTTAGTGGACCAATCCTTTCTCTAGTTACCCACTTGCTTCTTATAGAAGAATAAAAGGCTTTGGGATTTTCCTTAATTCTGCTCGCTAAAGCTATTTCATGACTCCTTTTAGCCCACTTGATTCCTCATTTAGGACTGGTCCTACTCTTCCGATATTTGTCTAGGGCTCATTCTGTTGTTAGCTGCCTGGACCTTATGTACGCTTCCCTTTTCCTCTTGGCTAGTCGTACGATTTCTCCTGTCATCCACTGTTCACGATTCTTGCCTTTCCTATCCTTTGCCTTCAACAGGACATGCCCATCCTGCACTATGTTTAACCTATCTTTGAAAGCCTCCCACATATCAAATATGGACTTCCCTTCAAATAGCTACCCCCAATCCACATTTCCCAGCTCCTGCCTAATTTTGATATAGTTGGCCTTGGCCCAGTTTAGTACTCGTTCCTTAGGACCACTCTCATCTTTGTCTACGAGTATTCTAAAACTTACAGAATTGTGATCATTGTTCCCAAAGAAATTCCCCACTGCAACTTCTACCACTTGGCCTGGCTCATTCCCCAACACCAGGTCCAATATGACACCTTCCCTTGTCGGACTATTGACATACTGCTCTAGAAAACTCTCCTGGACACTTCTTACAAATTCTACACCATTTGACGCTAAGTGTATCCCAGTCAATGTTGGGAAAGTTAAAATCTCCCATCACCACAACCTTATTGCCTCTCCACCTTTCCATAATCTGTTTACCTATCTGTTCTTCTACCTCACGTTCACTGTTGGGAGGCCTGTAATACAGCCCCAACAATGTAACTGCACCCTTCTTTCTTCTCAGCTCCACCCATAATGCCTCACTACTCAAGCCCTCCATAGTGTCCTCCTTTAGCACAGCCGTGATATCATCCTTGACCAGCAATGCAACTCTACCCTCCCCCACCCCCCACCGCTTTTACTTCCTTCCCTGTCCTGTCTGAAGCATCTATATCCAGGAACATTTAGTTGCCAATCATGCTCCACCTTCAACCAAGTCTCTGTGATTGCAATAACGTCATACTCCCAGGCACAAATCCAAGCCTTAAGTTCATCTGCCTTACCCACTACACTCCTTGCATTAAAGTAGATGCACTTCAGGCCACCAGTTCTTTTGCATTCATCTGTTTTCTACCTCCTCTTCCCCTTATTATTGCTATCTTCATGATCCTTACAGTCTCCATGTTCCACCTCACTGTCTACTTGTCTTCTCTTCTGGTTCCCAGCCCCCTGCCACACTAGTTTAAAACCTCCCCAACAGCAGTAGCAAAAGCCCCACCAAGGATGTTGGTTCCAGTCTGGTTCAGATGTAGACCGTCCATTTTGTAATAGTCCCACCTTCCACAGAACTGGTCCTAATGTCCAACAAGTCTGAACCCCTCCCTCCTACACCATCTCTCAAGCAACGTGTTCATCCTGCCCGTTTTTTTCATTTCTACGCTGGCTAGCACGTGGCACTGGTAGTAATCCAGAGATCATCACCTTTGAGGTCCTCCTTTTTAACTTCTCTCCCAGCTCCCTGAATTCTGCTTTCAGGACCTCATCTCATTTTTTACTTATTTCGCTGGTGCCTATATGCATCAAGACAACTGGCTGTTCACCCTCCCTTTTTAGAATGGTCTGCAGCCAATCAGTGACATTCCTGACCCGAGCACATGGGAGGCAACATACCATCCGGGAGTCCCATTTTCGGCCACAATACCGCCGATCTACTCCCCTTACAATAGAATCCCCTATGACTATGGCCCTATGAATCTTTTTCCCGCCCTTCTGAACAGCAGTGCCCACCACGGCGCCATGATCTTGGCAACTGCTGCCCTCCCCTGGTAAGCCATTTCCCCCAACAGTATCCAAAACGGTATACCTGTTTTGGAGGGAGATAACCGCAGAGGACACCTGCACTGCCTTCCTGCTCTTTTCCTGCCTTTTGGTCACCCATTCACTATCTCCTTCAGTAATTCTAACCTGCGGTGTGACCAGTTCACTAAACGTGCTACCGACGACCTCCTCAGCATTGCGGATGCTCCACAGTGAGTCCATCCACAGCTCCAGAGCCGTCATGCAGACTAACAAGAGCTGCTGCTGAACACACTTCTTGCAAGTGTAAGAATCAGGAACATTAGCCACGTCCCTGAGCTTCCACATCAAGCAAGAGGCATATGCCATGGGTCTGAGGTCCCCAGCCATTGTATGCTTAGCTTTATATCAACTAACTAAAACCAAACAATGCACTTAAATATGTGAAAAAGAAAGAAAAAAAGAAAAGAAAATCCTTACCTTACAGAGTCTTTTTTCTTCTGGTTGTGGGGGAGGCGGGAGGGAGATACTACACATGTAGTGTCTTGGGTTTAGCTGCTGCCCAAATATATGCTAAGTCCAGGCACCCTCCTGGTCTTCACATCACCTCCGTTCTGTCTCCTGCTGCTCCCGGACAGGAAAAAGGCTGTGGGCTTCGAAGGCAAGCACTTATGCAGTGTCCTTACCTTCCCGGCACCATCCTGGTCTCCACGTCACCTCCGATCTGTCTCCTGCTGCTCCCGCTCAGGAAAAAGGCTGTGGGCTTCGAAGGTAAGTATTTAAGCAGTGTCCTTACATTCCCGGCACCCTCCTGGTCTCCACGTCACCTCCACTCTGTCTCCTGCTGCTCCTGGACAGGAAAGAGGGTGTCCTGCAGCACCTTCAGATGTCCATTGTTTTCCTCCTCATCTGAACAGATCCTGTGTTCGTGTAGGGCTTTTCCATAGGGAATGCTGTTTTAATTTGTTTCGGGTTGAAGCCAGAGCAGTGCAGCATTGTCAGGTTATCCGTAGGCTTGTGTGAGAGTGAGGTACTGAGGTGTCCATCCTTGATGGAGATGCATGTGTCCAAGAATGAGACTGGTTCTGAACAGTAGTCCATGGTAAGTCTGATGGTGGGATTAAACTTGTTGATATTGTTATTTAATTGTTTCAATGACTCCTTGCTGTGGGTCCAGAGGAAGAAAATGTTGTCAATGTATTTGGTGTACAGTGCTGGTTGGAGGTCCTGTGCAGCAAAGGGGTCTTGTTTGAATTTGTGTATGAAAATGTTAGCATATTGGAATGCACATTTGGTCCCCATGGCTGTTCTGTGTGTCTGGATAAAGAACTGGTTGTTGAAGATGAAGACATTGTGGTCGAGAATGAAACTGATAAGTTGTAGGTTGGTACCTGGAGATTGGCAGTTGTTGGTGTTTAGTACCAAGGCTGTGCAACGATGCCATCATCTTGGGGGATGCTGGTGTGGAGTGCCGAAATGTCCATTGTGATGAGAAATGTTCCTCGTTCGAATGGTCCGGGACTGCTGAGTTTTGCGACAGAAGGTGGGAATCCCCTGTATATTGGGTTTCTCGACATAGCCAGAGAAGTTCTCACAGAGTCACAGTGCCTGATACGATAAGATTTCTGGGTGTGTTGGCTTTGTGAATTTTCAGAAGGCAGTAGAAGTCCCCTACATGAGAAGTACACAGAATGAGAGTGTCTAGGGTACTCTGAAGGACTGGATCAAAAGTCTTGATCAATCTGTTTAGTTCACGGTGTGTTCTTTGGTCAGATCAGCAGGGAGATAGTATTTTACTGAGTGTCTCAGAATCTTTTAAAATCATGATATATAAACTTGGTTAAAACTACCATATCTTCATTTCTTCTGTATAAGAAACTTTTGTTTCATTGTTCGAACCAAATGTGTAGCATTATGTGCTTGTGTTTTAGTAAAAAACAACCTCATTAGAATTGAATAACACTAAAAATGATCTATCAAGTTAGATTTCAGTCTGAAATCTGGCTTGTCCGGTAATAACATCAACTGCAATCATAACACAAGTCTCTGCTTTCCTTTAGACTAACACAATGAATATGAGAAAGATAAAGAATGACCTTACATTTCAATAGATGGGTTTCAAGTAAATAATAGGGTAAAGGATGATATAGAATGATGTAGTATATCAAAGAATAGAGACAAAGTAACAGAGAAAAATAATAATGTGGGAAATGAAAGTCATAAAATGGCAAGAAGGGACAGAGAAAACACAGAAATACAGCAACGATCAAGACTATATACTACAAATATTAAAAAGAAACTAAAGATGTAGTGATTGTAACAAGGTCAGCCAGGTGGCCCTCATAGAATATGAGTTCCCTGATTGAGGCTGTTAACCTCATTCAATCAGGGAGTTCTGACTGACAGATATAAGCAGTAGTGTCAGAGGTTCTGTTCACTTTGAGAGCTGGCTCTGAGGAAGCCGGACCAGTATAACATACTATGCACATGTAAATAAAAGGTGACTTGCTGATGGGATACCGGCCTGTGTGGAGCTGTTTCAGAAGGTTTTGTATCTGACTGTGTGTAGTATTCATATCAAAGTAAATTAATTGATAGCATGCATTAAAGTAAATAAATATGATCTGAGAGCCATTACAGAAACATATTTGTAGGGTGAGAAAGATTACATTCTGAATATTGAGATGCATATACATTCAAGAAAATTAGGGAGCTAGATTAAGGTAGAGGTGCAGTATTTTTAACCAAAGATAATATTTGTGTAATTGTTGACCTTGTTGCAGGGGAGCAAGATGTAGAATCAGTTTCATTGGTGATGATTAATTATGGGGGGAAGAAGCCATTCCTTCCTCTGGACCCATGGCGAGGAGTTACTGAAACAACTACACAGTGATACCAGCAAGTTTCATCCCACCATCAGACTTACCATGGACTACTCGTTAGTGTCTGTCTCATTCTTGGACACATGTATCTCCATCAAGCATGTGCACCTCAGTATTTCGCTGTCCCGCAAACCCACAGATAATCTTACGATGCTGCACTTCTCCAGCTTCCACCTTAAACACATTAAGACAGCCATCCCCTACGGACAAGCCCTACGCATACACAGAATTGGTTCAGATGAGCAGGAATGCAACGGACAGCTGAAGGTGCTCAAGGATGCTCTCATAAGAACAGGGTACAATGCTCAACTCATCACTCACCAGTTCCGAACATGCCATAGCAAGAAACTGTAATGACCTCATCAGGATGCAAACGATAGGGTATCCTTTGTTGTCCAGTACTTCCTGGGAGTGGATACACAGCCTGCAACACCTTATTAATGGGGATAAGCACCTTGCCAAGACCTTCCCAATGCCTCCTGTTCTTGCCTTTAAACAACTGCCCAACCTTAAACAGACCATTGTTCACAGCAAACCGCCCAGACTTCAGGACATGGGTCACAACACCGTACCACTCAGTCATGGCAACCACTGCAAGTTGTGTCAGAATGTCGACATGGATACCACCCATACACATTAGGACACCACCCATCATGCATGTGGCAGGTACTCATGTGACTTGGCCAACATTGTCTATCTAATACCCTTCAGGCAAGGATGCCTCGAGGCATGGTACATTGGTGGAACCAAGCAGATGCTACCTCATAAATGCCAGACAGGTGTCCACCCTCCCAGTTGGGGAACACTTCAGCAGTCAGGGACATTTGGCCTCAGATCTCTGGGTGACCATCCTCCAAGGTGGACTTTGAGATATGCAACAATGCAGAGTGACCGAGCAGAGGCTGATAGCTCAGTTCGGAACCCATGAGAATGGTCTCAACCGGGATCTTGGGTTCATGTCACACTACAGGTGATCCCACTGCACTATACATTCTCTCTCTCACACATACAAGCACACATACGCAGACCCTCTCTCATACACATGCTCACACACATACACACACAGGCACGCACACCCATGCAGACCCATGCACACACCCTCTCACAGGCTTATACACCATTACACTCATACACATATTTTACCAAGCATGCACATGTGCAAACACACACTCTGTCACACGAACTCACACTCAAAATACTCCCATGCACACACTCAGACACTCTCTCTCTCATGCACACACACACATATAAGTTTATAGGATGAATTTGCATTTGCAGAATTATATTTGCAGATACATTCTATTTCGCTCAAAAAGCGCACAATCTGCAGCAGTCAATGCAGGCAGTCTATCCATGTAATATTTTATAAATTCCTACTTTGGAAATAGAACCAGTCTGACTCAAGATTGGGATACAGACAGATTCTAACCTCACATCTTTAATGCATTGTCTGAACTGAGATGTCACCATTTTTTATAAAATCTTAAATTATCTCGAGAATGTGACTTAAAAGAAGTTCTGAGATTTACATATTAATGAAGCAAAACCCATTCGAAAAGAGGGAAGACTTAACAGCAATCTAGGTTTGTTCAATATAGCATTTCAGTTGCATGGCACTGTAATCCTTTGCTATGAATTCTGTGTTTAATGATCCTTTTCCACAGCTACCTGATGAAATTGGAGTCACCACTGTGTTGTACGAGACCTGCAAGCAATGTTTAAATGTCATTCACAGATAAATAAATAGGCAATCTGCTTTAATATGTACGTTGAGGGAAAACTATTGGCCAAAACACCACTGTTGTTCTTAAAAACATGGGATCTTTCACACCATCTGAAAGTAAAGTCAGTTCCTGACACCAGTATCTTACTTGAAAGGCAGCATCTCTGACATTGCAGCACTCCTCTGTATCCCAATAGACTGTCAGCATGAAAATATTCTGAAATTGCTGGGTGGAATTTGGCCCCATAGCCTTACCAATGTAGAGATGAGAGTGTAAGGACTGAGCTGCAGCTGATAGTCAGAAATGTAAATAAAGGAGTAAAGCAGACCAGATTCACAAATCTCATTATTAGTCACCTTATCCTGGGCCAGAAACAAATTTGCATTTTTTTCTGTTGCAAACTTTTCTTCCTGTCTTAATTTCTAAGCTAAGAGTTATTGACCTTCCTTATAATGTGATTGTTTCAAAATTTTTCTCTCTAGCCCTTTCAGTCTCAAAAGTATCAGAAGCCTATCTACAGGCTTGCTCTTGTTATGGATCTGCCATCAAAGCTGATTAACTCACATTAACTGTTACTACATCTGCTCAGTTTAATTAAATATGTGTCAACATTACAATTAAACTTGCTCAGAGGTCAATGCTATTCACTCCAAGCTGCCAGCAGAAATGTTAGATTAACGCACTCTCAACCGGTTCACTGGGCAAATTCAGTCAAATTGGATCTGAGCCATGCAGGTCAGAAAAGTTGCTAGAGGATAATTTTCTGAATGTGTTTCAGTAGCAAGAAAATGTCACTTCCATCAACACACATCTGAAAAGTATGGATTAACTTAAAACAGTAGGTGTAAAATAGTACAAAACAGAAATTGCCGGCAGAACTCCGTTGTGACGTAACATCTCCATACTTGAAACATCCACTCTGCTTTATTTCCACAGATACTGCAAGACCTACTGAATTTCACCAGCAATTTCGATTTTTGTTTCAGATCTCCGGCACCTACAGTTCTTTGTTTTCTTTTAGGGTGTGAAATAGTACAGGCAAGATCTAGGTGAATTTTGAAATGTGCCCTTAGGGACGTAACTATGAAACCTAACCTAAATGCAATAGCTTAGCTGCCTGCTATAGACATCCCATTATAGTTATAGTAATTTTGTACATTGGTACTAATATCAAAGAAACTAACTAGTGTCTATTATCCTGAATGTGATTCAGGACTGAGCAGAAATTAAATTATGATGATACTAAGTCCTGGCCTACCTTACACCTTTCATTCTCCATCAAGTTTAAAATATAAACAAAGGGTTACTAGAATGTTTAATGATTCCTCAGATATTGAACCAGTCTAGTTCTGAGGAAGGGTCATTCTGACTTCTGTTCACAGATGCTGCCAGACCTGCTGAGCTTTTCCAGCAATTTCTATTTTTGTTTCTGACTTACAGCTTCCACGGTTCTATCGATTTTTATTGAAGCAATGAATATCCATATGCAGCAAGAACATTCAGGCTGTTCAAGAACAAATAATATTAGCACCACACAAGAACCAGGCAATGAACAAGAGAAAAGCAATTCTTGGTAGTTTTGCCATTGCTGAATCTTTTATTATCAACATCCTGGTGATTAGTTTTGACCAGAAACTAATAAATACAAGAGCAGCCAAATAAATACAAGAGCAGCCTGTCTACCAGCTACAAGGTACACATCAGGAGTGTGATGGAATACTCCCCACTTGCTTGGAAAAATGCAAATCTCAAGAAGCTCAACGTTAGTCAGACTAAGTTGATATTTCCTAGAAAATAAATGTAAAGGAATGACTTTATTGAGATTTTTATGATTTTAAAACAAATTGATCAGGTAGATTTAAAAAAAAATTATGCCAGAGAAATCCAGGACAAAATTATCACCTCCATTCACCACCTTAAGCATTCAGTGCCTCCACTGATCCACAGTCACAGTAGTGTGTGCCATCTACAAGTTGATGGTTAGATTGTCTCTTATTGGAGATAGTCATTGGTTGGCATTCATGTGGCACAACTGTTACTTGCCACTTTTCAATCCAAGCCTGGATATTGTCCACATCTCATTGCATTTGAACATAGACAGCTTGAGTGTGGGAATATGTTCCTCTCCAAGTCACACACCATATTGATGTGAAACTATATCACCATGCTTTCACGGTCGCTGAGTCAAAATCTTAGAATTTTCCCCTAACATCATGGTAAGTTTACCTACATCATGTGACTGCAGTTGTTATAGAAGGTGGCTCAGCACAACTTTTTCACAGTCAAACAGGGATTGGCGATAAATGCTAATCTAGTCAGTGATGTCCACATTGGGTAAAAGTACAAATGAAAAACATTTCCATTATAGTTAGAAAGCTTGAATTTAAAAGGGAGAGAATTTTGTCACAGTTGTGTGAATTGTGTTAATTAACTATATTTGAAACAATGTGGTCAGTGCTGAGCATTGCATCTCAGGCTTTGGCAGAAATGTAGCACAGATTCACCAGAATGTTACTTGGTCTCCATATATTATTTTATGAGGAGAACTTATATGCTGTGATGCTTTAAGAGGCGTATTTGGCTTTTTTCTATGAAGAGAATTTGAGACAGAGGTAGTGAGCAGTCTGTTCCAAGCCAATAAAGTCAACTAACTTGTGAGACCTTGGGATTTTTTTAAAAGTTGGAACAACAGAAGCAGCATGAATGGATGGAGTCAGGTACTCACATAAACAAGGGTTTTAGTTTAGCTTTCAGTTGTTGTTGGGGTTTTGAAAGCTGACTCTCTCTTTCTCTCTCTCTCTCTCTGCCAGAGTCACATGTGAGACAATTTATTTTACTGACTTTGCCTTTGCAAAGGGTGTGTTTACGGGATGTTATTACATTGGAACAGTTGCTGTTTAATAGTTAAATAATCTATTATTCTGTTAAGTCTTCCAGTAGAGTTGAAGATATGCCAATTTTCCTTTCTTCTGTTTGTATTTTAACGTGGGGTAAGAATGAAGCATGTTTTGCTTAAAGCCAAGTAGTGTGACCAATCAAATTACATATGGAATATAATGCCTTACAGTTGCCTTTAAATAGAACAAAAGCTAGGATCTAGGCTATCTCTTTGATATATTTACTGGGTGTTTGGTCTAGTTCATAGCAATGAACAATTCAAGCAACAATTTGATTTCAGATAATCAACATGGTTTCATCAGAGGCAAGTCGTGTCTCACAAACCTCATTAAGTTTTTTGAGAAGGTGACCAAGCATGTAGATGAGGGTAGGGCAGTTTGCGTGGTATACATGGACTTCACTAAAGCCTTTGATAAGGTTTTACATGGAAGGCTGTTGGAGACATTGCAGAGGCATGGAATTGAGGGTGATTTAGCCGTTTGAATTAGAAACTGGCTTTCTGAAAGAAGGCAGCGAGTGGTGGTTGATGGAAAATATTCAGCCTGGAGTCCGGTTACTAGTGGTGTGCCACAAGGATCTGTTTTGGGACCACTGCTGTTTGTCATTTTTATACATGACTTAGACGCAGGCATAGGTGGATGGATTAGTAAATTTGCAGATGACACTAAAGTCAGTGGAGTAGTGGACAGTTTGGAAGAATGTTACAGGTTGCAGGGGGACTTAGATAAACTGCAGAATTGGGCTGAGAGGTGGCAAATGGAGTTCAATGCAGCTAAATGTGAGCTGATGCACTTTGGGAAGAATAACAGGAAGGCAGAGTACTGGGTCAATGGAAAGATTCTTGGTAGTGTATATGTGCAGAGGGATCTTGGAGTCCATGTGCATAGATCCCCGAAAGTTGCCACCCAGGTGCTGTTAAGAAGGCATACGGTGTGGTAGGTTTCATTGGTAGAGGGATTGACTTCTGGAGCCGCAATATCATGCTGCAACTATACAAAATGCTAGTGCGGCCACACTTGGAATATTGTGTACAGTTCTGGTCCCCATATTTTGGGAAGAATGTGGAAGCATTGGAAAAGGTGCAGAGGAGATTTACCAGGATGTTGCCTGGTCTGGAGGGAAGGTCTTATGAGGAAAGGCTGAGAGACTTAGGTCTATTCTTATTGGAAAGAAGAAGGCTAAGAGGGGATTTGATAGGGACATACAAGATGATCAGAGGATTAGATAGGGTAGACAGTGAAAGTCTTTTTCCTAGGATGATGTCGTCAGCTTGTACAAGGGGGCGTAACTACAAATTCAGGGGTGATAGATTTAAGACAGATGTCAGAGGCAGGTTCTTTACGCAGGGAGTGGTAAAGGTGTGGAATGCCCTACCTGCTGATGTAGTCAACTCAGCCACATTAGGGAGATTTAAATAATCCTTAGGCAAGCTCATGGATGATGATGGGATAGTGTAGAGGGACGAGCTGAGAATAGTTCACAGGTTGACGCAACATCGAGGGCCGAAGGGCCTGTTCTGCGCTGTATTGTTCTATGTTCTATGTTCTAATACACCGATATTCCCTGAAATATTATCATAATCTTAAACATACTTCAAAATCTTAAATCTGAATTTGATATGTTCTTGAAAGTCAAGGCTATGAATGGATTTTATTTTAGTTTAAGATTTTAGCACAATAAAAAGCTTTTCCTATGTTCCATAAACTTGGTCCAATCCAGAACTCTGCTGCTTGTATTTCACATTACAACATACCTTGTTTTCCCATTACCTCTGTGCAGGCAGATTTGCATTAACTCCCAGTCCTACAAAATCTCAAATTTAAAACTTTTACTGTGTTCAAATTCCTACATGGCCTTATCTCTCCCAATCTCGGTAATTTCTTCAAGCTCAACAAATTCAGCAATATTTGGGGTGGTCAAACTGACATTCAATGTCCTGATTATTTTCTGCAATTGCCCCTCAACACCTCTCCCTAACATTTTGCAGTTCTTCAGATAGAGGGGTTTACAACTTGCTCTCACTTGCCACAAATTATTCCATTGATCTAGCTGCTGTGAGGTACATCTGCCTTCCTTCATTCCTATTTTTGAAGTGAGGTTGAGACAGAGGTAGTGAGTGGTCTGTTCCAAACCAATAAAGTAAACTGCTTGTGAGGCTGTGGGGGTTTTTAAAGTTGGAACAACTAAAGCAGCATGAATGGATGGAGTCAGGCACTCACACCAACAGGGGTTTTAGTTTAGCTTTCAATTGTTGTTCGGATTTTGGAAGTTGGCTGTGGAAGCTGTCTCTCTCTCTCTCTCTCCCTGAAACAGCTAAAATGCTTGGATTCTCTCTCTCTCTCTCTGCTGGAATTGCATGTGAGACAATTTATTTTACTGATTTTTCCTTTGCAAAGAGTGTGTTTATGGGATGTTATTACATTGGAACAGTTGCTGTTTAATTGTGACAAGTTTTCCTCCCTTTTAAATTAAAGCTTTCTAACTATAATGGAACATTTTTCATTTATACTTTTACAGGATTTGGACATCACTAACTAGACTAGCATTTATTGCCAATCCCTGTTTGTCTTTGAGAAGCTATGACTTGGAGGTGCTGGTGTTGGACTGGGATGGACAAAGTTAAAAACCACACAACATCAGGTTTATTTGGAAGCACTAGCTTTCGGAGTGCCACTTCTTCATCAGGTGGTTCTGATGCTCCGAGTGATTTTTAACTTTGATTTTAAGAAAGTTGTGCTGTGCCACCTTCTGTAACAACTGCAGTCACATGATGTAGGTAAACTTACTATGATGTTAGGGAAAAATTCCAGGATTTTGACCCAGTGACCGTGAAAGCATGTTGATATAGTTTCACATCAGTACAGTGTGTGACTTGGAGAGGAACATATTTCCACACTCAAGCAGTCCATGAGCTATCCTTGCTGCGGCAAAACGTATGTATTTGTTCCTGTCTCACTCTTTGGCAAGTTCTCAAAGTAGTCATACCATCCTCTAAATTGATGGTGTGAGTCACCTTGAACCATCAGATTTATGAGCCAGGCTATTGTTGTATTATGTATTACCCCTGTATCCAGGTTCAGTGTAGATTGCCTTCTCGCACAGTTAGATATATTTTCACATGCCTTTATGCACTAGCTTCACAAATGAACCAACTCAGTTTTAACCAATCTAAGTGTAATGCATTACTCATGTTCATCTCTATCTACACTTGCCAATCAACCTGAACCACCACACCAGGGATTTCAACATCTCTAGTTAACTAAGAAAGAAATAAAACAGACATGCCAGGAGGCTTGATTTTGATGTCTGTAACTAGATTAAAACATGGAAACATCACTATAGAGGCATAGCTCTTAATGCAAAAGCAAATAACAGTGGATTGTGGAAATCTGAAAAGCAAAACAGAAAGTGTTGAAATTATTAGCAGGTCTGATAGCATCTATGGATATAGAAAGAGTTAATAGATCAGGTCAATAACCTTTAGTAAGAGGTGAAGATGAAATAGATTTTTCTGCCCATATAATCAATAATAATGAGGAGAGTGGGAAAGAGGAAAACATCTATAATTGTGCGGAAGGCTGAAGGAATTAAAGTACAGAAGGGTTGGTACTTGGTATATAGGATCTCCTGGACAGTATTAATTTCCTAAGGGTGTTAGAGAGGAATTTTCTTTGTCCTGGTTTTTTTCCCTGTCATAGTGTTAGTGGTGACAGTAGGTGTTAGGAGGGGCAGGATTTGGTGGTAGGATGGCGGGATGAAAGTAGAGATTTACTCACAATACTCCACACACCATGAATTAAGAGCATTTCCTGTCCCTCATTTTCTTCTGTTGATATGAAAGCTTCACAGACTGTTTTTCAAAAGACATTTTCTTGCAACGTCTTTTGTTTGTTTTTACCTTAAGTGAATTTGATGAAATGTGCTCAAAAACAGCCTGGTATATGGTACTCTTAGTTTGGACTCCTGTTGTTTTAAGGGAATATACTGCAAGTCCTGTGCTCAAGCTGTCTGCTGCTGCACAGGACTACCTATCTATATGCAACAGGAAATATGAAGATCCCTTTTAAACTCTCGCTGCAGGTAATTGAAAAGTAACAACATATCCTGATTTCCCACTGTCATATTGGTGTGCTTCCTGTGTTGAGAACTGATAGCTCAATTATCTCATGTTAACGAGGGACTGCATGGGACTTGCAATGAGTCCCCTGAGAAGATAGCACTGAAAACTCCTCCTCCATCAACCTGCTTATCACTCAGTTACAAAATTCACTCCTGCCAAGAAATAAAGGTCATTTTTCAATGTAAAAGGTTAGAAAAAACTTCCTACCTGGCATGTCTGTCTTATTTGTTTCTTAGCTAACTAGAGGTCTTGAAATCCCTGTTGTAACATTTCAGAGTGATTGGCAAGTATAGCGATGAATATGATAGCATTCCGCTTGGATTGGTTAAAACTGAGGAGGTTCATTTGTGAACTTATTGTACAAAGGCGAGTCAAAATATATCTAACATTGGGAGAGGTCAATCTACTTTGAAACTGGGTATAGAGGTAAAGGACACTACACCATTAGCCAGGCTCATCATTTTGATGGTTCAAGTTGACTGACACCATCAGTCTGGAGGAAGGCATGGCTACTATCTCTGCTGCACCAGTTGACAAAGTCAAGGTTACATAAGCTTCTGGAATCACTGCCAAAGCTGCAACCATATCCGCGATAAAATGAACTAATTAGATGTTTAATATATCCAAAAGACCATATTATTTAAAATTATTAACTTGTCAGGTGATTCAGAAGTCTAATCATTTACAAATCTTGTCAAATTTATGTCAATCTCAGGCTCTGAGCTTAATATCAAATTATAATCAGAAAAGGAAGTAATGCTGCATTGGCGCTGTAACTTCAATCATTAATTCCACCCACTAAATAATTTGCATTCTTTAATATTTAATGTCTACATGCTGCAAATTGGGTTCTAAGATGTTGAATTAAAAATGTAGTATGTATATGTTTTTCTCTTTGATGGTTTGACAAGAAAAAGTGAATTCATTTGTTTAGTATCCGATCTATTCTAATAGAGATAAAAAATATTGATATGATTTGAATTAGTTCATGTAAGATAATGTAGCAAGCTGAATTTTAATATTTGTTAGTTTCCTAGATTTATACTGTTTGTAAACCAGTTTTATGAAACAACCCTATGATGTGGGGTTTAAAAGGTAAAGATAAATCAGTCAACGCTCAGCTGATAAATCAGTCAACGCTCAGGTACCATAATCACCACTGAGTCAGAAGACTGTGGCATTAAATCCCAATCCCAAGACTTTAGCACAAACAAAACCAAGGCTAACACTAATTGCTATAGTTAGGGAGAAATGATCTTTTAGATGAGACTTTAAACCAAGCCCCCAATTGTTCTGAGGAAGGTTCACTGTACCTGAAACATTAACTCTAATTTCTCTCCACAGATGCTGAGCCTTTCCAGCAATTTCTGTTTTTGTTGCCCATTTGGTGTCTGATTAATGTCACAGTGATTGCTGTGGGAAATTACACAAATTAGCTGATGCATTTCCTTAATTTCAAAGTGACTAAATACAGAAGTCATCTATTTACTGTAAAGCACTTTGGGGTGTCCTGTAGTCTAAAAAAGTACAATAGAACTGCAAGTCTCTTTTCTTTATTGATCCAGTGATTTTGGATTAATGCATCAGTTTATTGATTGTGAAGTCTCAGAATTCTCACAATACCTGCTGACCTCACAAGCTCAAATAGCATTGATCTCCAAAACACTAATGTAGATATTGGGATAAGATAACAGATGGTTAATTTGGAGTTCCACAAATTATTAAAACAAGTAAGCAGGGTTTTAGTATCAGGCAGATTGCTCCATGGTTAGTTGAATTTTTAAACTCAGTAGGTACATTATATAACATACAGGCAGTCCATGGGTTTTTAATGGTTTTCTCATTCTAAAGTCAATTTGAATGTAAGTCAGAACACAGTGCAGGATAATGTGAAACAGATAATCATAAATACAGGAAAAGTTAGTATGTAACTTTAAAGTTACACCCCTGCATGGGATCACATTTCTAACTACGGGCATTTGTGTGTCGGAGTTCATAATTCAAGGACCTCTTGTATTAAATTATTAATCTCAATAAATTTAACAATGTATTTTATCCATATGACATATCAAACTTAACACATTTGCAGGAGTACAGGGTGGCACAGTGACATGGTGGTTTGCACTATTGCCTCACAGTGCCAGGGACCTGGGTTTGATTTCAGCCTTGGGTGACTGTCTCTGTGGAGCTTGCATGTTCTCTCTGTGTCTGTGTGTTTTCTCTGGTGCTCTGGTTTCCTCCTACAGTCCTAAGATGTGCATGTTAACTCGATTGGTCATGTTAAATTGCCCTGTAGTGTTCAGGATAGGTGGATTAGCCATAGTTAACGCAGTGGGATGGTCTTCAGAAATTCAGTGTGGACTTGATGGGCCAAATGTCCTCTATCTCCACTGATGATTCTATGATTATCGCCTTTTTAAAGCTTAACTAGTGGAATAGATAAGGATAAGGGATGTTATGTATTTGGAATTTTAGAAGGATTTTGACAAGATCCCTCATAAGAGGTTTGTGGGCAAAACTAAAGCACATGGAATAGAGATGAAGATACTGGCATAGTTCAAGAATTGGCTTGCAGACAGGAAACAGAGTGGGAATGAATTGCTTTGTTTCTGAGTGGCAAGCAGTCACTGGTATGGTTTCACAGAGATCAACGCTAGGGCTCTAGCTATTCATGCAATATATTAATGACCTGGATGAGGCAATCAAAAGTAACATTTCCAAATTTGCTGATGAAACAGACAGGATTGTGAGTTGTGAGAATGATGAAAGGAGTGTTCAAGGTCATTTAGACAAGTTGAGTGAGTGGGCAGATACATGGCAGATGCAGCACAATGTAAACAAATGGGAAGTTATACACTTCAATGTGAAAAACAGAGGTGGACTATCATCTAAATGTGTAATAAGTTAGGAAGTGTGAATGTACAAAGGAATCTGGGTATCCTTGTACAGCAGTCAATTAAAGTCAACAGGCAAGTGTAGCAAGCAATTAGGAACGCAAAAGATATGTTGTCCTTCATTGCAAGAGAATTCGAGTTCAGAAGTAGGGATTTCTTACTGCAGATACACAGGTCCTCGGTGAGACCACACCTGGAGTACTGTGTGCAGTTGTTGTCTCCCTATCTAAGAAAAGGTATACTTGCTAATGAGGGATTGCAGTGGAGGTTCCACTAGACTGATACAGGACTTGGCAGGATTGTTCTATGAAGAGAGATTGGTTTGTCAGAACTATATATTTTTAGAGTTTCGAAGAAGGTGAGATATCTGTTTGAAATATATTAAATTCTAATGGGGCTAGAGAGCCTAGATGGGAGAGGATGTTTTGTCTGGTTGGGGAGTCCAAAACCAGGGCATAAGTCTCTAGGATACGGGGTAGACCATTTGGGAGTGAAATAAGGAGAGATTTCTTCATACAGAGGGGAGTGAACACGTGGAATTCACCATTATAGAAGGCTGTAGAATCTAAATCACTGGATGAATTCAAGAAAGAGAGATAATTATTTTGGATTTATGAGCATGAAGGGTATGAGGAGAAAACAGGAATATGATATCTGTTATGGACCAGGCCAGATTCCTCAAAACATTTCAAGAAGGTAGCCCAGACCCTAATTTTGCTAGTGGTTTTAAGCAGGTGTGAATTGGATATTCCAGGAGAGAATCAGCTGGTCATACAACTTAATTTTAAACAAACCAGAATTATTTACAAAATTACTGAATGAAAGACAAACAAAAGAGAACAGAATACTGAATAACTCAACCTATCTGAAAACCCAACAGACCATCCCAACTTAATGATGCTGTTCCAAGTACTTGCAACAATCCCCTTAAAAGTCTTTGAAACAAAAGGTAAAATCAAACACAGGACCTTACAGGATAGAAGTCCGTGAGAGAGAGAGAGTGTGCCAGCCTGAACCTGCTTCTTTGGGTCCAGCCGCTTTTTCCAAACAACTGCTAAAAACCAAACCAAACCAGAGAAAGCTGAGCTTGGAGAACTGGTCACTCCCCTTTCATTGTAAAAACATTTTTTTAAACTCGAAAGCATTTTTGCCTGAGGCAGTCTCTACTAACTATTATCAAATTGGCCCTGAAACCTTTCATCTCCAGACTTTTCAGAATCTGTGTCCTTTACGACCTCTCTGAAAAGAAAAGCCAAGGATAGCATAACCTTGATAAAGGAGCAGCTTTATTTTATATTGAGATCGAGAATCAACCATGATCATAGTCATGATTTGGAGGAGTCAGTGTTGGAATGGGGTGTACAAAGTTAAAAAACACACAACACTAGGTTATAGTCCAACATTTTTAACTATGATCATATTGAATGGCAAAGCAGATTCAGAGGGCTGAATGGCCTATCCTGCACCTAGTTTCTGTGTTTCTATATTAGATGCTAATTACAAACATGGAACATTGCTATAAAGGGCAATAGGACCCTAGAGCAATCTTGCTACGATGACACACAACTGCACATCACTGAGTATAACTGGCACAGAGTTGATGAAGTGAGAACATTCTGGAAGAACAATACCACACTGTAATGTTCTGCAGTAAGGAGGACACCTCAGAGCACATTGTCATGAACAGATAGAACAGATCAGTCCATACCTGATATAATTAGAAGTCAGAACCTGGCATGTCTATGACCATCATTTGTAGCAGTATTTAATATTAATGCATAATAAATAGTGTTACTTTGTAGTATAAGCTTGAGTACAGTTTTGACTTTGCCTCGTCCTCGAATAGTTTGCCTCAAACCACACAATAAAAGAATAATGGCCCATAATTCACTGCATCAGCATAACAAATACCATTCACGATCATCCAGACTTGCTCTTGTTCATTTAATATTGACAATATTATGTCCGTCGTGTGAGCTGATAACATTGGAACAACAATAAGTTCTTTGAAGAAGCAACATATGATTGTGGAAAAAGCTGAACCAATCTATGTACTGTATATCCATCTCCAGAAGATATTTGGTCAGGTGCAACATCATAGGTTATTGTGGAAAATCAGAATTTTTGCTGTAGTTTGGTAACATACTGGCATAGGTAAAAGATTAGCTGGTAAACAGAAAACTGCCCAGGAGTAAATGGGTAACTTTCTTGTTGGCAGGATGTATTGGGTGATGTGCCACAGGGCTCAGTGCTGGGGATTCAATTTTTTAACAATTTACATAAAAGATTATCTAAAGGGAATTTTTGCTAATTTTGCCAATAATACAATGGTAGATCAGAAAATAAGTTGTGAAGAAGATGTAGGAAGCTACAAAGGGATACTAATAGGTAAAGTGAGTGGGCAAAGATCTGGCAACTGGAGAATATTGTGGGAAAATGTGAAATTAATTTGAAATTTTGACAGGAAGAATGAAAAGAAAGCTTATTTCCAAATGATGGGAAATTACAGAGCTCAGTGATGCAGAAGGTTGCATGTATGCAGGGGTCTGGTATAAAAAAGCAAATAGAATGTGATTATTTATTGTGAGAGGAATTGAAAACAAGAGTAGAGAACTTAAGCTTCAGTTATAGAGGGCATTGGAATATTCACATCTGGAGAATTGTGTATAATATTGATCTCCTTACTTTGGGAAGGATGTAAAAGCATTAGGAGGCTTGCTGGACTAATACCTGGATGGGTTGACTTATGAGACAGTTTGAACAGACTGAGGTTGTCTCAGCAAGAGTTTAAAAGAATATGAGGGGAATGGATGGAAACACATAAAATCCTGTGGGGACTTGATGGGGTAAATGTGGTATTTCCTGTTGAAGTAGAGTCTAGAACTACGTTGTGAAGAAGATGTAGGAAGCTACAAAGGGATACCAAATAGGTAAAAAATTCACTGCACCAAAAATAAATTAGGTAAAAAAAATTCAGGAGAATCCAAAGAGTTTTTATAAATACATTAAGGACAAAAGGGTAACTAGGGAGAGAATAGGTCTCCTCAAAGATCAGCAAGGCGGCCTTTGTGTGGAGCCGCAGAAGGAGGTGCTGGATGTCTTGAAACGCATAAAAGTGGATAAATCCCCAGGACCTGATCAGGTGTACCCTAGAACTCTGTGGGAAGCTAGAGAAGTGACTGCTGGGCCTCTTGCTGAAATATTTGTATCATCCATAGTTACAGGTGAGGTGCCTGAAGACTGGAGGTTGGCAAACATGGTGCCACTGTTTAAGAAGGGCGGTAAAGACAAGCCATGGAACTATAGACCAGTGAGCCTGACGTCGGTGGTGGGCAAGTTGTTGGAGGGAATACTGAGGGACAGGATGTACATGTATTTGGAAAGGCAAGGACTGATTAGGGATAGTCAACATGGCTTTGTGCGTGGGAAATCATGTCTCACAAACTTGATTGAGTTTTTTGAAGAAGTAACAAAGAAGATTGATGAGGGCAGAGCAGTAGATGTGATCTATATGGACTTCAGTAAGGCATTCGACAAGGTTCCCCATGGGAGACTGATTAGCAAGGTTAGATCTCATGGAATACAGGGAGAACTAGCCATTTGGAAACAGAACTGGCTCAAAGGTAGAAGACAGAGGATGGTGGTGGAGGGGTGTTTTTCAAACTGGAGGCCTGTGACCAGTGG
>NC_057727.1:63535146-63568794 GCF_004010195.1 Chiloscyllium plagiosum
GTGGTGGAGGCTGGTACAATTGCAACATTTAAGAGGCATTTGGATGGGTATATGAATAGGAAGGGTTTGGAGGGATATGGTCCGGGTGCTGGCAGGTGGGACTAGATTGGGTTGGGATATCTGGTCGGCATGGATGGGTTGGACTGAAGGATCTGTTTCCATGCTGTACATCTCTATGACTTTATAACTCTATGAATTATGGGTCATTGATAAAAGGAAAATGGGCTGCATAGTTAATGTAAAGAGGAGGATAAATTTTACTTGTAGAGGATTATGAGTCTTTGAAACTCAACTCATTCCAGTCAATGGAAGTATGGTCTTTGAGTATTTTTAAGACAGATAGATTATTGACAAACAAGGAGTTACAAAGTATGGAGGATTGGTAAAAATATGAACTAGTCAAATCAGCCAAGGTCTTATTGAATGGTGGAGTAGGCTTGTGGGATTGTGTGAGATTCCTCCTGTTCTTAACTCATTAGTTTGTATATATGTAACAAAGAAATTGGGCACCTGGATGATCCATCTCAGTCTCCACCAGTAGCCCCACCACCACGGGCACCAGTCTTCATTAATCCAATTCACTCCTTGCAATACCAATCAATGTATATAGCCCTCAATGTCTTGGGAAGGTTCATGTAGAACCTCAGAAGGACATAGCTTGATAGAAATGGCAAATGAGTGTTCAATTTAATTTGTTGCAGAGAAATCTGAAGTATGATTCATTTTATATCATGGAATAACATGATATAAAATAAAGAGAATGGAGAAACGGAGACCTGGTTGGATGTATGCATACATCATTAAAGATGGCAGGACAGGTTGAGAGTGTAGTCAATAGAACATGCAATATCCTAGGTTCTATTAATAGAGGTATAGCGTACAAAAGGAAATTATGTTAAAACTTATATAAAATACTAGTTCAACTTCTATTGAAGGATCTAGGTACCTTGGTACAGAAAAGTTTCACAAGAAGGATTCTGGAGATAAGGGACTTCAGTTATATGGGAGGAATAGATAAGTTGAAACTATTCTCCTTGGAGAAGAGAAAGTTGAAAGGATATTTATGAGAGACATTCAAGATCATAAGTGGTCTGGACAGAATAGATAGTGAGAGCTAGAAAGCTCTGGTTCAAGTCCCACCTTCTTCAAAGGTATGATATAGCATGTCTGAACAGCTTGATTACAATATCAAGATAGCGAGTAATTGTTCCTAATAGTGGACGAATCAAGAATGACAGGGTACAGATTTAAGGTAATTGACAAAAGATGCAATGAAGATATGACAAGAAACTCATTCCGTGAGTGTTTGAGATTTGGAACATACTGCCTGACAGGGTGATCGACTCAGGGTCAACTGAGGTTTTTGAAAAGAAATTTGATCATCATCTGAAATAGGAAAAATTGCAGGTCACAGGGAAAAGGCAGGTGATGGCACCAGCTGAATTGTTCCTTCAAAGACCTGGCGTGAATATGATAGCTGAAAGTCACCCTTCTCTGTTGCGACCATTTCTAGATTAGATTCCCTACAGTGTGGAAACAGGCCCTTCGAAAAGCAACTGACCCAGACCCATTTCCCTCTGACTAATGCACCTAACACTATGGTTAATTTACCTGACCTGCACATCTTTGGACTGTGGAAGGAAACCAGAGTACCCGGAGAAAACCCACGCAGACATGGGGAAAATGTGCAAACTTCACACAGACAGTTGCCCGAGGCTGGAATCGAACCTGGGGCCCTGGTGCTGTGCTTCATTTCTAACAAGAGAAAACCTAATCATCACTCCTGGAAATTCTACAGCTTTTGCTATTGCTTGATCTCTCACCATCAATTTCTTAGGCGCTACCAATAACTGGAAACTTAGGTGAACAAGGCTCATGATTAGGACTCTATTCATGACCTTTATCATTCACTTTCTTCACCGCTGATGCTCAGTGGGCTGACGTGCACCATCTACAAGATCAATTCACTGAGAACCTTTTGTCAGAACCTTCCTATAACCTCTTCTGCCTAAAAGAACAAGGGCAGCAGGCACATGGGATCACCATTTTCTGAGTCTCATACTGTCCTGACTTGGAAGTATATTATTGTGCCTTCCTTATTACTGAGCCAATATCCTGGAGTAAATCTACCTTATAGCAATGTAGTGTTACATCACCATATGGATTGGAAAGGTCACAAAGGCAGCTCACCAACACCTTGTTAAGGGCATTTCGAGTTGGGCACACAATTAACATTCGCAGTAAATTATTATTTTTTTAAATGCCTGACAGTATATCCGAGCACAATTAAATAATTGTAAAACCATAAATAACTCCAAAACAGGCACTTTGGCTCATTTCTACTCTTTGCAATGAGTTTATTTTGTGCACAGCAACACATTCAATGCAAATGTTTTGGTGAATCAGAAAGTGAGTCGTTGGTGCTGTAGAATACCCTGTACTCAGCAAAGGACTTATTCCTGGTTTCCAGGCCTATAATTAGCATTTTATTTGACATCATTAAGACAGATTATCTGGCTGATATTACATTGCTGTTTGTGGAAGCAATTTGCACTGTCGCACAATTGACTAAACTGGACTGTTTATTGTAAAGCCGTTGAGGTTATGAAAGGTGCATTAAATGCAAACATTTAATCATTGTATTTCTCCCCACACAGAATTTCAGGCAGCATCCTTTAGATTTCAGTTAGTTAATCTTTGATCTGCCCTTCACTTTAAGTTGCGTTAGCATATGTAGATAAACAATTACGAGTGCTATTCGTTTTTGTCTGTCAGGTATTTAAACTGAGTGCACATGTTTCGCCATATCTTAACTGTATTCGATGTTTAGTCCCAGTTGACAGATTCAATCTTTTAATGCAGTCTTTGATCTCTGTCTGCAGACTCTGCTGTGCTGGCTGTTTAATTCAAGTGGAATGATTTTTTTTTGTTTAAAGCCTGTTTAATCTGGTGCAGAAAATAAGGAAGGTTTTTGTTGATTCCCCCATCACAGTGGGTTGTGATGTGATGTGATTTTCTTCTAAAAATTTCAATAGGGCAAACTGGAAGTCAGGCAATTGACTTCATTGACCTAACACTGCTGGTGGGGAGGCATGTACAGCTTCAGTGCAGCTTCTTAAAGGCTTCAAGGGAAATGTCACTTTGTAGTAGGGTATCCGACAAGTTGAAGCTATAGCAGTGTCTCCATGAGAGAATCCAGATTTACCAATGCACACAAGAGGTGATGTGTCCAGGATCCTGAGAGCAGAAGGCCCTGCAAAACAGCTTGAAATTTCATTGGTTTCAACAGAATATGCTTATGTTATATCTTCGTATTCTCTTTTTAAAAAGTGCACCCCACTGTTGTCCTACTGTTCTGTGTGTACCAACTTCTCTTTCCGTCTCACTATGAGTAATTCAGTCATCTTCCTATAAACTGATTTAATCCATTCTGGTGTTCTGGTTCTTGTATTAAGCCTTTTGGTTTCGAGTTATATATAAAACATAATGGTTTCTGTGTAGACAATGAAAATTGTTTGCATGCACACGGTTAAATTGATGTTTAAGGGGAAGGATTCCACTTTTCCATATTTGTTATGCAATACACAAAATTTCTCCCAGACTGGAAAGCACTTTGGAAGGTCAAACAGAATAAGAAATAACTGTGGAAGTCGGGAAACTAGAAACAGCTTCCAAGAATATTGATAGCTTCTGAAGTGGCACCTATCAATGATTCGTTGGCAAGTGTTCCAAAAATATGATAACGGCCTCTTAAATCTGTGATAACAGCAGCCAGCAGCAGATCTGACCCTGTTCCCTGACCAAATCGCCACAGCTCTATAAAGAGTGGGCAGAGATTTTTAAAACAGATTGGCAAAGAAACTGAATCTTTGTCGCTGTCTGCCCTGGGCCAGATGCCCCTTAGTTTTAAAGTCTTACATCACTGGGAACTTAAATTTGAAAGCATTCAGCAGAACAGCTACAAAGTTGGTGAGGCATTTTAGTTAAATTCCTTTACTTCAGCAGAGTATTATACGAACGGAGTATATTTGCATACTGAGCACAGTTGATGTTCAATATGCAATCTTCTCATTGTGATATCTTAAAAGAACATGTAAAAATGTCATTTTTCTTAATTATTTTACTTTTCACCGATTTGCTTCATTTATTGCATATAACCTTACATGGTAATCTCTAAAGAGAGAAAATGAGGTCTGCAGATGCTGGAGATCAGAGATGGAAATGTGTTGCTGGAGAAGCGCAGCAGGTCAGGCAGCATCTAGGGAACAGGAGAATCGACGTTTCGGGCATTAGCCCTTCTTCAGGCTACGAACTGTCCTTCGAGCCGGAAACGAACCAGCGACCTAAGGATGGCTAATGCCCGAAACGTCGATTCTCCTGTTCCCTAGATGCTGCCTGACCTACTGCGCTTCTCCAGCAACACATTTCCATCCATGGTAATCTCTAACCTATTTCTTGTCCATAGGGCATACATCAGCTATTGCAGCCTGGGACAAACTTGAGGATAGTAAGAGTCACTCTGCAAATTTTAAGTCTCCCTTTCACACAGTCAATCTCGTGTTTTAAAAGGTTCCCTTCTGATACAGTTTTTGTCCAGACATCACAATAACCTCTAAAATTGTTGGAAAACCATCCTAGCCATTTATAATTTACACAGATTACTTTTAGATTAGATTAAATTAGATTACTTACAGTGTGGAAACAGGCCCTTCGGCCCAACAAGTCCACACCGACCCCCCGAAGCGCAACCCACCCATTCCCCTACATTTACCCCTTTACCTAACACTACGGGCAACTTAGCATGGCCAATTCACCTGACCTGCACATTTTTGGACTGTGGGAGGAAACCGGAGCACCCGGAGGAAACCCTCGCAGGCACGGGGAGAACGTGCAAACTCCACACAGTCAGTCGCCTTAGTCGGGAATTGAACCTAGGTCTCTGGCGCTGTGAGGCAGCAGTGCTAACCACTGTGCCACCGTGCCGCCCACAACTTTGGAAAAGGATAAATTACAAACTAAGGTAAGTTAGCTAGTACAATTTTGCCAGCATGAAAGGTAGACACGAATTAGGAACCTTTTCTTATTTTTATGATCTGCCATATGCTAATGTTACCAGTAAAAAGCAGCCCATCCAGTTTGAGTCATGGGTCTTTTTCAGTCCTTCAGATTCTGGGAGTTAGACAATAACAAGGAAAGCTTTGAAGAGACTCCCTGATATCCTGAAAATCAATAAATTTTGTGGGATCTTGTGGAATTACAACTGACAAGTCAGAAATCACTTACTTTGCTGAATGAACTGATGAGTATTGCAACTGTAAAATTATCTCTATTTATTATAACACACAACTTGTATCAAGAACAATGGAAGAAAATGTTTATAATTTATGCAACTTAAATCATACTCCTTCAATTCCAAATGCACAAGCATTCAATCAAATTGAGACTGACAACTGGTTTAGCATCTATACCATTGGTGGAAAAAAATATTGACAGGGAAGATCAAAATTCACACCTCAAGTTGGAAAGTCCTTTTCCTCTCACAACCATTTTTTACTTTTGCAATGATGAAATGCTATTAACCAAAGGGTGACGGTCAACCTTCAACTGTTTTAAGCTTTCTGGTGTTTTCTGATATTTTACTTACATGGGGAGAGAGAGAGAGAGAGGAGAGATGCTCTGTCTGCCTACTCTAAATGTTTTACCACCTTCTGCTGCTCCTGACACTCACAGCTTTGTAACACTTTGAAACTCAACCAATTGAAGAGCTGTTGCAAAACAGAATTTCCTTGTAGCAAAATATTCTTGATCCCATTCAGTCTCAAACTGTCTCTCTTTTTGCTTCCAGAATTCAACTTTATATTGCACAGCTCAACAATATGTAACACTTGATTTTCAAGTTGCAAAAAAAAATCATGGATTTCCAATTATAGCAGGTTTTCCAATTATAGCAGGCCAACATCCTTTTCTGTTTGTATCACCCAAAGTGAAAAATGTGGTCTCTTGCACTGGGGAGTGCTGGGATACATGCTGAAGTATACTTTCGTTGACTTCAATGTTTCTGCACAAGTCAGTTTCTCCAAGACATGAGTGCACAGGGAAGTCATCCTCTTGAAATTGAGTATAATTGGGAGATGTAGCCGAAGTCTGGAGAAGTGGGAGAAGGGCTCCAGTAGGAGGCCATAATTCCAATCTCATAGCAGGGCAAAGACCCCATTGCTACTCACTGTGAAAGCGACTGTGGCTATTGCTTTTTTAATATATTCAACTCCTATCAAATTGGTACAGGAGATATTAGCAGCATTGAGTAATTTGCAAAGTACATTTATATAAGGTTGGTCAATGTGCTCTTAGTATTAAGAGCTTTAACTTTATTTCATTGTCTTGTCCAACAGAAGCAGATTGAGTGAGTACAATAGTGTTCAGTCGTGCTTTCAGAGCTTGACATGTTAATAAGACACGGACAGGATATAAAACACATGATGTTCTGCCATGTGCAGTCTAGCAGCAGCATGCTAGCAGGGGATTGCATTCATTGTTATTTGAAACCAAAATTTGTAGTTTAAGTTGTTAATAAACCTGTTTGAGCTTTTCAGGTAAACATAAATCTCCACTACTCAATCTATGTTACTCTTGATAACACAAGAAAAGACGGCTTGGTGCTCACTCCAACTATCTACAAGAGGTCTGACATCATCCTGGACAAAACACCCAGCTTGATTGGCACCCCATCCATCACCTTCACTCCCTTCACCAACAATGCAAAGTGGCAGCAGTGCGTATAACAATAAGACGTATTGCAATAACTCACAATATCTCCTTCAAAGCATCTTCCAAAGCTGCATCCTCTACTAGTTAGTAGGGCAAGGACAGCAGATGCCATCGTCCAAGCTACACATCATCCTGGCTAGAAGCTATGTCAACTTTTCTTCACTGTTGCTGCATCAAAATTCTTGAACTCCCCCTACACCACAAAAACTGCAGAGGTTGAAGAAGGCAGCTTACCACCACCTTCTGCAACATTCAAGTCTGGTGAACAAATTAAAAAATAAGACAAGGAACATGAGAAAGATGAAAACTAAATTCCCTCACGTGAAGGCCACAGCTGTCCTATTCAAATGTGAGCTTTCTAAACAAAGGATAGAACTATAAATTTTAGATTTAGTTATCATAGAACTGGGTACACAAGCAACAAAATTAAAAATAGCCATTGGAAGTGAGGGACCACACAAAGTCAACACCTCAGGAATGTCTTAAAAGAATCAGAAAGTTGTTGAGCTTGCCATGGGAAATACTGGAAAAGCAACTTTTTATAGATACAAAATTGAGAATTCACTATCTACAGCTTATGTCTTCTAGATGACAACCACAGAAATCAATGGGTCAGTTTGTGGGGAAGTGTCATGTGGAGTTACTGAGATTATAAGCGTGATGACTGACTTTGCAAGGGCTGAACTGTCCAAGTGGATAATGGAACTGTTTATAGGTTGAAGTCATGTTGAGCTTTCCAAATATATCTTTTTGAGGAAACGAAAGGTCATTATATTGACACATTTTTTAAAGTTAGCATAAAATATGAAGCACTTGTAACCAAAAAAACAACATCTGCAAGCATTAAGTACAGACACTAGTACAGGTACAATACCAGGACACTGAATGCAAGCTGTGTGTGAACTGTGATCACCTACAGCAAAATTGCCCTGCATTACAAGCCTTTGCAAGTCACGTGGTGCACTGATCTTTCTTGCAAGAAATTTGCTTCCAAAGATGCAATGGGAAATTACAACTGGAAATACCCAAACAAAAAGCAATAGCAGCATGCTGTCAGCAACAATAGGGAGTGCACTAGGAAACTTCAAAAGTGATGCTGCACTGCACTTCAGAGAAGATGAAATTCATCAGAAACTGCAGTATTCACATACAAGAGAAGCTTACTGCAGCTCGATTGCATACATGCTAAAGAAAGATAGAATAATTAGGATATTTTTGAACCCAAGATTTCGCAACCCTTCTCTGAAGAAATGTCCACAAAAATTTCTAACATTAGAGTAATTATATCCAAGTCACTAAAACTAAATTCTTATCCAAATTGGATGCTGAACACAGATATTGGTTGGCTTACAGGCCAAAGATATCGAAGGAAATTTCAGAACATTATTGGAAAGATACTGCTTCCAAAAACTATCTTTCAGTTTATCTGACAGTCAAGATATTTTTGACAGCAAATGGACAGACTTACTGAAAATATTCCTGGAAGTGAATGCATTATCAATGATATTGTGGTGACTGGCAAAACTAAGGAAAAGCACAGCATTAATGCCAGCAGCTTGTTGTAAAAGACTTGTCTTCAACTGGAAAGTGTGTCAGGTGAGATAATCAATTTTGGCTCAAAGTATTTAAGTTATGGAAATTGTCCCAAACCACACAAATGGACTTGACCCACGAATCACTTGCTCCCCAGTCTGGGACTCAGCCCATGTATCATAAACAAGTCGTGCAACCTTCATTACTCTGAATGAGTTCAGGATAATCATATATTATGATCCTTGTGCTCATTTTTGGGGTGTTTTCAAATTAGTTCACTGTGGTAAATTGGATTTCATCTCTTGGCCAGCATTTCTTGCTTAGTCCTTTTTTTAATGTATATATTTATTGAAAAAAAGTTTTTCACTTTTTGACAAAAATACAAACCAAAAAATGTTATAAAAGTACAAAAGTACAGAAAAAATAGAAATAATATTGTACTATTATGCTCAATTGCAGTAGCATTAACAATAAACTGCCTAATATTCTTTAAGGTACAGTCGACTCATATTTACAAATTAGCACAACCTCAAATTAAATAAAATAACATTAAATTACAATCCACTAAACTTAGCTTATACTATATTGTACTATATTACATTACTCCACTTGCTGCACCTCCATCAAGGCTCCCATCCACGGGAGCAACAGTGATTATACTCGTATTTACCAGGCCTTACCACCCCAGGGTCCCCGGACCGTCATAAATGGCTCTCGTGACTACATAAAGGCCCTAATCAATTCTGCTGACAGATCCATGTCTATACAATTTAGAAAGGGCCACCATGTCTTATAAAATTGCTCCACTTCGCGGCGCACCATACTGGTCAGGTAATCCTGAGAGACATGCTCCATCGCAAGTCTGCGCCACCCTACAAGACCTGGAGGCTTTTCTGATACCCAATTCATTAGGATGCTTTTCTTTGTACAGTGCATAAGAATGTTGAATAACCTTTTCCCACGCACACCCAAACAGGGAAGATTCGGTAGCCCCAAAAGGAGGCTAACTTCCCTAACTTCCATTTCCAGGATCCTCTTCAGCTCATTCACTATATCTGTAATATTCACGGATCTTATAACAAGATCAAAAGCAATGTGTAAGGGTGCCAATACTGTTTTTACAGTTGGGACATTTCGGGGAAGATCCTTTTTTAAACTTTACTAACCTCTCTGGCATCTTATGGGCCCTGCAGAGAATCTTCAATTGCATCACTTGTGCCTTATTGCGTATTGAAATCTTCTTTACATTTCCCCATAAATCCTCCCACATTTCAGAAGAGAATTCATCCCCCAACTCCTGATTCCAAATCTCATGAAGTCTCTCCATATCCCCCCAGGGAATTCCCTCTCTGCAGATGATATATAGCACTACCTGAGAGAGTGCCCCCACATCGGAGTATTTTACATTCTATATTCGACTTGTAGGGCTGGGTCAAAAGTCTAGTCTTCTTCTGAATGTAATCCCTAACCTGGATATACCGGAAAAGCTCCATCTTAGGGATTCCGTATTTCTAACCTAATTGGCTAAAAAAATCAAGACCTCTCCTTCAAATAGATCTCCCAGACAGGAGATTCCTTTACCCTCTCATGCTGTAAAGCTGGCGTCCATTGACCCCGGTATAATCCTGGGGTCCCACTAACCAGGTGAATGGCGAAGTCTTTAGCAAATTGCCCTCACTCTGCTGCATTATCCTCTATGCTTTTACCGTATTTATGTAATCAAACTTTCACAGTATTCAACTACTGACCTCACCTTAACCATGAACAGTAAGTTTATGAGGGAACATTTTTGCCTGCAAGGCCTCCACATCAAACCATTTCAAGTTCAAGTCATTGTACACCCATTCGCCTCCATGACAACATGGTGTTTATTTGATATCTCCTCAAATCTGGGAGGTCCACCACACCACCACCCCCATATCCTGTGGATGTTGCAACTTGATAAGTTTAATTAAGGGGCGCTATGGCACCAAATAAATGATCCAGGCCATTCTGCAAACCTCTGCAACACCTGTATGGGTAATAACAGCAAGAGAATCCTCATTGGATATAACAATCGAGGAAGAACATTCATTTTAATCCAGGCTATATGGCCTAGCCACAATATGGGCAGTCCCTCCCATTGCTGCAAGTCCTGCTTTATCCTCTCAAACAGCTGCACAAAGTTCACTCCTTACAGTTGCTGGAAGCAAGGGGTAATAAAAATTCCTAGACAGAGAAAACCTTCCTGTGACCATCTAAAAGGAAACTCCATTCTGTCCTCCAGTTTTGGTACCTCACCAACTATTCCTCCCCCCTCCCCCACCTCCCCACCACCCCCACCTCACCACCACCACCACTCAGGCAACACTGCCGACTTTGTGAAATTTATCTTGTATCCCAAAAAGCTATCGAATAATTTAATTTTTTATATTTGCCGGGGTATGGACTTTTCAGGGTTAGCCAAAACCAAAAGGACATCGTCCACATAAAGAGTGATTTTGTGTTCCTCAACTCCCAAATTTTGGTGCCATTATTTCAGGGACTTTCGGATAGCCTCCTCCAGTGTTCAAGTGCCCAGGTAAAAACATCCCTGTCGGCTGCCCCTCCCCTCACCAAAATTGCTTGCTTTAACCCCATTCGTAATAACTGCCACCTTATATAACACTGCCACCCACCTGACGAAGGCCCATCCCAGATCAAAACGATCTAGAACAGCAAAGAGATATGACCATTCCACCCGATCAAAAGCCTTTTCTGCATCCAGGGAGACCACCAAACCTGGAATCGTTCTCTGCTGACATATTTGCACTATATTCAACATCCACCTGATATTATTGGAGGAGCTGCAGCCCTTGATAAAAGCCATCTGGTCCTCTTTTATAATAACAGGCAGCACCTTCTCCAGTCTCAGAGCCAACACCTTTGATAGAATTTTAAAATCCACATTCAACAATGAGACGGATCTATACAATGCGCAATCCTTAGGGTCTTTCCCTTTCTTTAAGATAAGGGAGATATTAGCCTCCCTAAGAGAGGGTGAAAGACAGTCCTGGCTATATACAGCAGTGGTTCAGTTAACATGTGCTTGAACTCCTTGTAAAATTCACTCAGGAATCCATCTGGGTCAGGTGCCTTACTACCTTGGAGCTGCTTTACCACCTCCTGCACCTCCTGTGCTGTCAGCAGTGCATTTAAAAGGGTGGCCTGATCTGTATTTATACCGATGAGGTCCAAGTTTTCAAAGAAGGATTCCATTCTCGCATCTCCATCCCCACAGCCCTCCAACCGGTATAACTCTGCGTAGAACTCTCAGAATCTGACCTGATCTGCATTTATACCAGGGAGGTCGAAGTTTTCAAAGAAGGATCCCATTTCTTGCATCTCCATCCCCACAGTCCTCCAAACGGTATAACTCTGCATAGAACTCTTGGATCTTGGTCAATTCATGAGTGACATTGCCAGTTCTCTCCCTGATGGACACAATGGACTGTGGAGCACTTTTCTTCCTAGCCAGGTAAGCCAGGTGTCTACCTGGCTTATCCCCATTTTCAAACAGCCTTTGTTTTACAAAGGAGATCCCTCTCTTTGCCTCTTGTGTGAACAGTGAGTCCACAGCAACCCAGAGAGCCATGACCCATTGCAATTTGACCACAGATGGTCTGATATAATATGCCGATTTGACTGCCTTCAGCCAGGCCTTGAGCATCCACTGCTACTCTTTTCTCTGTCTCTTTCTTGTTGCTGAGAATGAAATAATCATACCCCTTAAGAACACTTTGGTGGTCTTCCAGAGCACTGACATACCCCAATTGATGTCCCAAAAAAGTCCTGATCTCCCTTGTAATATACTGTACAAAGTTGTCATCCTTCAACAAAAATGGATTCATGCACCATTGCCGCATGCCTACTCCATTACCTTTGGTCTTAAAATCCAAATATACTGCCACATGGTCCGAAATAGTTATGCACCCAATTCTGCAGGCTAACACCAAATCCAAATAAACTGATGGAACAAAGAACATATCAATTCATATGTGGCACTTGTGCAGGTTGAAGTAAAAGGTAAAGTTCCTCCCATTCAGGTGGAGGCACCTCCACAGATCTACTAGCCCCAACTGCTCACACAAGTCCATTGACTGACTAGACTGCCAAGGTGTACCTGACAGTCCTCTTGGCATCCTGTCTACCCCAAGGTCCATGAGACAATTAAAGTCCCCTCTTATAATCATATGGTGTACCCCAAGAGCCATTAATTTAGAGACTGTATACAGAAAATTTGACAGGGTGTGCCAGGGGACAGTAAATGTTCAGAATGCCATACTCTTCACCATGTATCAGTGCCTTGAGAATGACGAACTGTCCATATTCATCCTTGATTTGATCTGTCACCTGAAATGGGAGGTTCTTTCGTACCATAATGGCCGCTCCTCTGCTTTTGGAGTTAAAGGAGGAAAAGAACAGCCTATCATATCTCCCCTGCTGCAACTTTAGGTGTTCCCTATCAGTCAAATGTGTGTTTTGCAACAGTATGATGTCAACCCTTTCTTTCCTAAGATTTGAGAGCACATTCTCCCGTTTAATGGGGGAGTGGCTCCCCTTTATATTCCAGGTGCACCACCTGAACAGATCACTAGCCAAGATTCCACACTACAGCCTGCAGTCCCCTTACAGGAAGAAGCCCATTCAGTGTGTGATGAGTGGAGAAAAAACAGACTTTATCAAATCTAAAGACTATTCCCACCAACAGTATCAAAACTACTAAAACTAAAAACTAACCTGTATTCCTAACTTAAACAATTAAACACAAAAATCACAAATTCCCAGAGATTCCACCCCCCCAACACCACCCCCCTCCCCCACAGCACCACTTGCCTATAGGGGGCACTCACTCCCAACCTTACAACCATCCTAACACCTTCCAGTTAAAGCCGTGCCCCATAACCAAGCAAAGAAAAAAACATATTATTTCCACTCCTACAAGTTATCAATGGATCCCTCCTCCCACACATCTTTACATCAAAGGAGTGACCACCCCTCATCCAGCAAAACAGAAAACAATAGAATAACTAATAACATCCAAACACGTATAATGTAAAACATACCAGATTTTACCCCAAAGCAATACCAAGCCTATAAAGCCCAAGACCCCAAAAGGGAGAGGAACAAAGAGAGAGAATATACAAAAAAAAGTTATATTATGCCATTGTCCGTATGCCTTGTTTCCTCCTTCCTCCTCAGCCAAAATCTAACATTTTAGCGAGTTCAAAAATTCTTTTACTTTCTCCGCCTAGTCGAAGTTGTGGACAGTTCCCTCATGATTGAAACATAGCACTGCCAGGTACCTCAGAAAGTATTGAATGTTTAAATCTCTTAATTTTTTTTCTTCACATCATCTTCCTTTTCTTAACTATGAGAAGTCATGAAAAGTCATGAAAAAACGTCATTTTCGAACCTTTATGAGCCAAAGCCTATGGATCTTTTCTGGCTGTTTCTATTATTAAATGCTTTTCCTTGTAATGCTGGAGTTGCACTAGGACCGGGCGCGGGTGCTGGGATGGCCTGGACCTGCACATTGTGGGCTCATAGGACCGCTCCATACTCACCCTGCCCGACTCGATCTCCAGGTCCAGCAACTCCGGAAGCCACCTCTCGAGGAAATCAGCAAGGTTTTCACCTTCTTCACACTCAGGTAAGCCCAAGATATGCAGATTTTTAGGGCGACCTCAAAAATCGTGGTCGTCTACCTGACCTTCCATGATTCGGACCCGCCCTTCGGAGCTCTCCGTTGTGGCCTCCAAGGCTGCGGTCCTCTGCTCCACCGCCTCCAGGTGCTGATCCAAGGCCCGGAACTCCTGTTCATGTTTTGTCAGCACGGCAGTAATTGGTTCCAGTACTCCCTCGATTTTTTCACTGAGTTTTGCAAACTCTGTTAGTAAATTCTGTTGCTCCATTGAACTCAAGGATACCACCATGGGAGTTGAGGTAGTGGCTGCGGGTATGTCTGACATAGTCGGGGAGTGTCCTGCCTGCTGCACTCCCCCACCTCCCCTTCCCTTAGATGTTTTCATATCAGCTCCAGATCTTCCAAATCCTAATTTAAAGGGGTTCTAGGTGTTCTACCTACTTTATGCTGCAAACTTTCCTCAGGGGTGACTAATGGGGGGTAGGGTAGAAGCCCACCTTGCTTGGGGTATGGCACAGACCCCAACACAGCAGACTGTTCAGACTGCCGCAATCCTGAATGTCCCCCCAGTCCTATTTACCGATGAAAAGATGGTGGTGAGCCACATTCTTGAATCGTCACAGCAATTGTGGTAAAATTACTTGCACAGTGCTGTTCAAGTTCAAGAATATTGACCAGTGAAGAGGAAGGAATAATATATCTGAGTCAAGGTGCTGTGCGACTTGCAATGGAACTTGGAGATGATGGTTTTCCCATGGGCATGTTGCTTTTGAGGGATAGAAGTCACAAACTTGAGAAGGCTTGTTGCTGCAGTTTGTCCTGCAGCTACAGTGATGTTTGATTTATTTTTGTTTGCATATGTTGCGTTGTCAAGTTCTGAAAATCTATTCCAAATAATAATTGGATTATCAGAAAAGGTGAGCTGTCATCAAACAGTAGGTGCACAATGACAACTAGAAAGGGTTTTGATTAGAGAGATTAGAGAATTTCTCCATTGTAGTTTCAGCAAAAACAAAAACCAGCAGCATCTACTGGAAAATGTTCTTAAAGTTTTGCCTGCAGTTCCTTGGACACAATCATAATGTGTCATGTTCTGAATGAATAGACATACCATGATCTCTTGCTTCATTTTGCCTCTTACCGCATTGGACATTGGTAACAAAATGGCCCAGGACAACACACTCTAGATAAACTCAGAGTCCAATTTCAAACATTTACTCGCACATTCATGTTTGGTGTACAGTCAATAAGTCAACAATAGTCAGTAAATGTGTACTCCCCTTTGTGACTGTATGTGCAAAGTGCATGTTATGGTTTATCCTAGTTATTCCTTTACTTGTTACCCCAGTGGGAGAAGGAAGTAGGTGATTGGCTGTCAATTGTCTTAAAGAGGTTCTTCATTCTCTATAGGATCAGAACAGGGCCCAGCCCTCTACTATGGCGACTTCTTAGACCTGAACACTTTGTATTAACATACATGGAACATTTACTGATTGGCTGGGTGTAATGGACACAAGGCTGAATCAGAGAAAGATTGTTTGTTGTAACTTAATCATGTCCTGCCATCTCAGCATTTCCCACATCTCATTAGAAACAGACCCTCTGCCATGGCGAGTTACATAGTCCCCAAACATTTAACACAAAGGTATTGAATTTTAAAGCATGGGTTGAGACTTTTCAGCCCATTTAGTTTATGCTAACTATGTGAAAGAGCAAAGCTCTTTACTGTTCTCCATTCCCTTTCCTATTGAGAATATTCAGCAGACAAGAAGTGTAGTCCAGGCAAAAACATGGGCACTGACTATTGGCACTCCTTAAGGACACATCTGAGGGAAATCTGCATTATTTAAAATAAAACATTCACATATTTTTATTTCAGGGACTTGCCAAAGAGAACACTGTTAAAGAGGGCAGCATCCAGTTGGGACATCAGCAATGAACATCATATTTAATTGTATTGGTGAGGACACATCTTATAGTCGTGGGCGGCACGGTAGCACTGGGTTCAATTCCCGCCTCAGGCAACTCTCTGTTTGCACATTCTCCCCGTGTCTGCGTGAGTTTCCTCCGGGTGCTCCGGTTTCCTCCCACAATCCAAAAATGTGCAGGTTAGGTGAATTGGCCATGCTAAATTGCCCGTAGTGTTAGGTGAAGGGATAAATGTAAGGGAATGGGTCTGGGTGGGTTACACTTCGGCAGGTCAATGTGGACTTGTTGGGCCGAAGGGCCTGTTTCCACACTGTAAGTAATCTAATCTAATCTAAAACAAGGTAGTTTCAATGGAATGAAAATTGGGGGAATTCTACCATAGGTTCACCGTATGACATGGCCTATCGAATACCACTAGGGAAAGGGATGCCATTTACATTCAGACTTGTCAGATAATTCATCTCAGCAGTTGGGTATTAAATTTCATCAGACAAAATGTGTTGATTAAATCCCAGATGCCAAACTTTGTGGTCCAAATGGCCTTGGAACAAAGTTCACAGTTTTCTGAACATAACAGGGTAGGTAATATTGAGGTTAATGAGGAATATATGATACATTCTTTTCTTTATTGGGTCATAGATTATAAGGGGTGGGGGAGTGATTATGCTCAAACCATAAAAATAAACCAGAATGATAGTACAGCTAGAATACTGCACAGAGTTCTGCTCAACATGTTGTAGAAAGAATAAGATCCCATGAGAGAATGCTAATAGGAGATTTGCAAGAATATTGGCAGGACTGAAAGAGTTAAGCTATGAGCAAAGATTGGACGGACTGAGATTATTTCCCTTGAATTAAAAGGGACAAAGGGTGACTTAATTATGATGGATAAAAATATCAGGGATTTAAGTACAGTTAACAGGAGGAATCTATCTCCCTTAACAGAAAGGTCAATAACCAAAGGAATTAAGGCAATTAGTAGAAGAATTAGAGGGGAGTTGAGGAGATATTTTGTCACTAAAAGAACGATGCAGATCTACAACTGCATGATAGCAGTAGAAACTATAAATACATTTTAAAAAATGCTTGAGTACGTACTTGAAATGTTATAATGTAGAAACCTATGGAAAGTAGGATTAGGGGATGACACATTTTCATTCAGCATAAGCATGATTCGATAAGTAGTCACTTTCTGTGATTGATATTTTTATGATTTGAAATGAGACTAGTTTCACTCAGCAGTTAAATCCTAGAATCTGATGTGATACTATAGACTTCAGAACTTTAATGAATTGGAGAGAAGGAATCGACAAAGATAAACCATTACACACAAAGACAGCAGCAATAACTCTGTCTGGAAGAACCTATTAACCCCACCACTCCAATTGCAACAAGGACAGAACTCCCCCGGTCCTCAACTTCAACCCCAGCAACCACCAGGTACAACGCATCATCCTCTGTCATTTCTGTCACCGATAAACAGACCCCACCACCAAGGATATACTTCCCTCCCCACCCCTATCTGCGACTAATTCCCCTGCGACTCCCTTGCTAGGTCCACGCTCCCCACCAACCCACCCTCCACTCCCAGCACCTTCCCCTGCCACCATAAGAAGTGCAAAACCTGCACCTACACCTGCCCCCTCACCTCAGGCCCCAAAGGATCCTTCCACAGTTGACAGAGATTTACCTGTACTTCCATACACATAATCTACTGTGTCCTTTGCTCTCGATGCGGTCTCCTCTACATTGGGGAGACAGGACGCCAATTTGTGGAACATTTCAGAGAACATCTCTGGGACACACGCACTTAACAGCTCCACCATCCTGAGGCCAAACACTTCAACTCCCCCTCTCACTCCACCAAGGACATGCAAAAACTCTAGCCACCTGACACCTGGAGGAAGAACGCTACATCTTCAGGCTTGGGACCTTTCAACCACACAGGATCAATGTCAATTTCACTAGTTTCTTCATTTCCCCTCCTCCCACTTTATCCCAGATCCAACTCTCCAACTTGGCACTGCCCTCTTGAACTATCCTACCTGCCCATCTTCCTTCCACCTATCCGCTCCACCCACCTCTCCGATCTATCACCATCACCCCTCAACATTCATCTCCCTATGGCATTTCCAGCTATCAGCCCTTCCCCCACCCTTATCTCTCAGTCCCACATTCCTGATGAAGATCTTATGCTTGAAACGTCGATTCTCCTGCTGCTCGGATACTACCTGACTACCTTTCTCCGAACCTATTAAGGGACAAAGACAAGATGTTACATAGCAGATTGAAAGTGATTAGCCATGCTTGGGAAAAAAGAGAGGTCAAAGTTAAATTAACAAATCTGTTTTGACACTTGCTTGGTAACTGGATACCTCATGCCACAAGGACAACTGACTGTTTTGCTGAAGAATTTAAGGAGTTAATTACAAGACAGGATGCCTTCAATCAGATAATTGAGGTCAAATGTAACAAGGCGTGGAGGAGTTATTTCTGATAAAGAAGTAAACTGCAAACCGAATGACTTCAAAAGAGTAATCAATATTTTGGATGAAAGGACTCTAAAGAATCATTAAAAAAAATTACATCATGGACCTGAAAGACAAAAAATCTGTATAAAAAAGCAACTGCAGAACTCTCCCTTCGCAAAACTTCTAAGAACAACTTTGCACATCAGAGACAGGCACAGTTGTTTGGAATTGTAACTAAACTGCACCATTAATCAGGTAAAAGCCAAGCTGGGTTGAGGCTTAACTTACTTACTTATTTTGGTTGCTATATACAGTAAAGTTTAACTCATTGTTTCAGAGCTTCATTGTCTGTGAGATTTCTTAATAAGTAGCTGAAATAAAGATAACTTGTGATGATGTACTGAAAACACTGGCAATTCATTTCCATGGATTCCCTGGCCCGACTACTAATCTGAAAATGGCTTTCATGTAGGAGGAAACAGGATGGAAACCTGGAAGTCAACTGAACTCAGAATTTCTAAGTTTATTGAGTATCAAGGGGATACAGTTTTAAAGTTTTCTAAAAGAAGCAAGTGTGAAGTCAGAAAAATCTTTTCACACAGTAAGTCATGCTTTGGAATGCATTGGTTGGAATTTTGATGGAGGTTCAAATGAGGCATGAAAGAGAGCTTTGGATAATTATTTAAATAGAAATAATGTTCAAGAATAGAGGGAAAAATCAGGTGATTGGCACTAAGTTAAAATGCTCAATAGCCAATGCAGACACAATAGGCCAAATAATCTTCTCTGTACCATAACAATTCAGTTTTTCAGTGATTCAATTCAATTATACCATTTCATTTTGACTTCCAGAGGTTACACCTGCGAACTGTGGAGTGCAGGTGAAATGCACCTGCACGACAGACCACAAATCCAAATTACATGTGTTCAGAGTGAAAGGTAGGTAAATAATGAGGTCAGTACCAGATATAAATCTGTCTCATTGGAGTTAGTGCTGGGTGCAATCAGGAGCAGGAGGACTGTACTTTTCCCAACAAGGTCTGGGTAAAGGAGTCTAAGAAGGTGCTGCAGCAGGAGCATTATTTGGTCATGGTGCAATGCAAGAACTTATTTAATGACTTAAGCAAATTAGGAAAAATGAATATTGATCTATCTGTACCCCATGCTGTGAGTTGCTTCTGCACATCACTCTGTCTTGCTCAATGTTCTGTATACATCACCCAGCTTACATTTTCTATACATTTCCTCATCTCCCCACTTATCGATCTAACTTTAACAACTTCCTCAATCCTGCGTATCATAATACATCTATCTATTAGCCACACTAAATGAATGCTGGAAATGTGTTGCTGGAAAAGCGCAGCAGGTCAGGCAGCATCCAGGGAACAGGAGAATCGACGTTTCGGGCATAAGCCCTTCTTCAGGAAGAAGGGCTTATGCCCGAAACGTCGATTCTCCTGTTCCCTGGATGCTGCCTGACCTGCTGCGCTTTTCCAGCAACACATTTCCAGCTCTGATCTCCAGCATCTGCAGACCTCACTTTCTCCACACTAAATGAATGCATTGTATACATTGCATGATCCCCTCACTTTCATTTACTGAGAGATTTACACTTTTGTCCTTTGTAGGAGAAAAGAGGGCAAAATATAAGAGAGAGGGAGTGAACTTGGGGCAGCCAATACTAGTAATCCAGCTCACAAATGCAAATGATGATGTCATGGAGAGGTGTTGAATATCTCTACTTCTTTCATTCAAGGTGGAGATATAAAGAGATCATAAATACATGGTAATGGAATTGCCAATATCACTGAGGCACATATATTCAATTTTTAAAAATGTATTCATTTTGTGGGATGTGGGTATCACTGGCCTGCCAGATTTATTGCCTGTCACTCGTTGCCCTTGAGAAGGTGGTGGTGAGCTGCTGCATTTGAACTGCTGCAGTCCACCTGCTATGGATTGAGGGAGCAAATGCTATGAGGGAGCGAATTCCAAATTTTTGAACCAATGACAATGAAGGAACGGAGATATATTTCCAAGTTAGGATGGTAAGTGTTTTGGAAGGAAACTTGAAAGCGATGATGTTCCCATATATCTGCTTCCCTTCTCCTTCTAGATGGAAGTGGTTGTAGGTTTGGAAGGCGCTGTCTGAGGATCTTTGGTGAATTTCTGCAGTGTATCTTGTAGATAGTACACATTGCTGCTACTGAATTCTGAGGTGAAGGGAATGGATGCTTGTGGAGTGCCAATCAAGCAGGTTGCTTTGTCCTGGATGGTGTCAAGTATCTTGAGTGTTGTTAAGGTTTCAGGCAAGTGGGGAATATTCCATCACACTCCTGACTTATGCCTTGTAGATGGTGGACAGGCTTTGAGGAGTTATGAGATGAGTTACTTGCTACAGTATTCCGAGCCTCTGTTCTGTTGTAGCCACGATGTTTTTGTGGTGAGTCCAGTTGAGTTTCTGATCAATGATAACTCCCCCAGGATGTTGATAGTGGAACATTCAATGATGGTAACACCATTGAATTTCAAGGGACGGTGGTTAGATTGACTCTTATTGGTGAAGGTCATAGCCTGGCATTGTGTGGTACAAATGTTACTTGCCACTTGTCCGTCCAAGCCAGGACATTGTCCAGATCTTGTGGCATTTAACCCTGGACTGCTTCAGTGTCTGAGGAGTTGCATTGTGCAATCATCGGTGTATCCCCACTTCTGGCCTTATGATGGAGGGAAGGTTATTGATGAAGCAGCTAAAGATGATTGGACTTAGGACACTATTTTGAGGAACTCCTGCAGAGGTGTCCTGAAGCTGAGATGGCTGACCTCCAACAACTACAATTATCTTCCTATGTGTCATTATGACTCTAACAACTAGAGTGTTTGCCCCTTGGTACCCATTGATTCTAGTTTTGCTAGGGTTCCTTGATGCCAAACTCATTTGAATGCAGCCTTGATGTCAAGGGCTGTCACTGTCACCTCACGTCTGGAATTCAGCTCTTTTGTCCATGTTTGAATGAAGGCTGTAATGAGTTCAGGAGCTGAGTGGCCCTGGCAGAACCCAAACTAGGCATCATAGAATTATACAGCCATAGAGATGTACAGCATGGAAACAAACCCTTCGGTCCAACTCATCCATGCCGATCAGATATCCTAACCTAATCTAGTCCCATTTGTCAGCACTTGGCCCATATCCCTCTAAATCCTTCCTATTCATATACCCATACAGATGCTTTTTAAATGCTGTAATTGTACCAGCCTCCACCATTTCCTCTAGCAGCTCATTCCATACATGCATCACCCTCTGTATGAAAACGTTGCCGATTAGGTCATTTTTGTATCTTTTCCCTCTCACCCTAAACCTATGCCTTTAGTTCTAGACTCCTTCACACCAGGGAAAAAACCTTGTCTTTTTACCCTATCCATGCCACTCATGATTTTATAAATCTCTATAAGGTCACCCCACAACCTCTGATGGTCCAGGGAAAACAGCCCCAGCCTATTCTGCCCATCCCTATAGCTCAGATCTTCCAACTCTGGCAACCTTGTAAACCTTTTCTGAATCCTTTCAAGTTTCACAACATCCTTTCGATAGGAAGGAGACCAGAGTTGCATGCAGCATTTCAAAAGTGGCCTAACCGATGTCTTCTACAACCGCAACATGACTTCCTAACTCCTTTTCTCAATGCTCTGATCAATAAAGGAAAGCATACCAAACGCCTACTTCATTATCCAATCTACCTGTGACTCCACTTTCGAGGAGCTATGAACCTGCACTCCAAGGTCTCTTTGTTCAGCAACATTCCCCAGGACCGTGCCATTAAGTGTATAAGTCTAGCCATGACCTGCTTTTTCAAAATGCTGCACCTCACATTAATCTAAATTGAACTCTATCTGCCACTTCTCAGCCCATCTGATCAAGATCTCATTGTACTCTGAGGTAACCTTCTTTGCTGGAGAAAGTGAGGACTGCAGATGCTGGAGATCAGAGCTGAAAATGTGTTGCTGGAAAAGCACAGCAGGTCAGGCAGCATCCAAGGAGCAGGCGAATCGACGTTTCGGGCATGAGCCCTTCTCCAGCCTGAAGAAGGGCTCATGCCCGAAACGTCGATTCTCCTGCTCCTTGGATGCTGCCTGACCTGCTGCACTTTTCCAGTAACCTTCTTTGTTGTCCACTACACCTCAGATTTTGGTGTCATTTACAAATTTACCAACCATTCCTCCTATGTTCACATCCAAATCATTTATATAAATGACAAAAAGTAGTGGACCCAGCACCGATCCTTGTGGCACACCACTGATCACAGGCCTCCAGCCTGAAAGCAACCTCCACTACCATCTTCTGTCTTCTACTTTCTTTATCCAAATGGCTAATTCTCCCTGTATTCCATGAGATCTGACCTTGCTAGCCACCTCCCATGAGGAACCTTGTCAGATGCCTTACTGAAGTCCATATAGATTGCATCTACAGCTTTGCCCTCATCAATCCTCTTTGTTACTTCTTCAAAAACTCAATCAAGTTCATGAGGCATGATTTCCCATGCACAAAGCCATGCTGACTATCCCTAATCAGTCCTTGCCTTTCCAAATGCATGTAAATCTGGCTCTCAGGATTCCCTCCAATCACTGAGCAGGTTATTGCTGAGCAGGTGCTGCTTGATAGCATTGTTGATGACACCTTCCATCACTTTACTGATGATTGACAGTAGATTGATGGGGCAGTAATTTGTTGGTTGGATTTGTCCAGCTATTTATGTACAGGATATATCTGGGCAATTTGCCACATTGTCCGTATATGCCAGCATTGTAACTGTACTAGAACAGCTTGGCTATGGGAAGAGCAAGTTCTGGAGCAGAAGTCTTCAGTACTATTGCCAGAATGTTGTCAGTGCACGTAGCCTTTACAGCTTCCAGTGCCTCCAACCATTTCTTATATCATGTGGAGTGAATTGAATTGGCTGAAGAGTAGCATCTGTGATGCTGGGGACCACTGGAGGAGGCCGAGATGGACCATTCACTTGGCACTTCTGGCTGAAGATTCTGAAAAAGCTTCAGCCTTATCTTTTCATTTCATGAATGATCAAGAAGACATGTAAGGACTGTCACATTTTTTTTCAGTAATTTTGATTGTAGACTGAAATGGAAAAAAACCCACTATTTTAAGAACTAAGCATTGTAGAGAGAATTCCTGCGCTTTTAAAAATCAAGTTACTAACGCTCATTAGAAGTGCTACATAAATTGCTGTTTGTGCAATTAGGGGAAGTTTAGTTGAAGATGAGCGTGTGAACCAGGAAATTGGTGATTGATCTGTGGAATGTTGACCAGTTGTTGATAACAAAGGCCTTCTGCCTGCCAGTGACTGTGTGATTGGTTATATATTCCTTATAGCACATAGGAGGTTTGGAGAAAAATACCAAACAATAAGTGCACCTAAGTGTTCTGAAGAAGAATTACACTGGACTCGAAGCATTAACTCTGTTTTCTCTCTCTCTCCATGTATGGTGAGTTCCTCCTGCATTCTCTGTGTTTATTAATGATAAGTACACTCCTGACTCATTCCTATTGTGACAAATCTTTTAAACTGAATCAAGAATATATTGTTTTTACTATGACATTCTATTTCAGTTACTTCATAAATAGGGAACACTGTCCTGAGCCACTACCCCCAGAATAAACATTTATACTGCCATATGAGAGGTGGAGGTAGGAGTTGCACACAAAATATCATCTAGGAAATATTACTTTAGAAAATTTAAATTGTGTATTAATACACTAGGATATAATTTTCTCCTAAGAAATCGGAACATATAAGACACCAAGATTAAACCAGTCCAAACAATAAATGCCAAAAAAGTGGTAGAATGTGATGCAATAAATATTTTAACAACATATCAATACATATAGAATTATCCATTAGAATTCTCTTTACTTCACATCTATTGTGCATAGAATTACTGTTTTGAGTGAAATGATGCAGCAATAGTTATGCTGAAAAATGGCATGCAAGACAACTTACTCCATGTCAGATATTACAAGAATCATATCAAGATTAGTCAGAAATGCAGTTTGTAATATGAAATCAGTAAATAGATGTAATCATAAAGGATAAAGACAGAAGAAAACAATATATAATAGCTTAGAGACTGAGAAATAAACATATAAATAAACATATTGGAGTAGAACCAAATAAACTAATGATAGAAAATAAAGAAACAAAGATAGCAGGTGGAATCTTATTTGGCTATCTCTGAGTTGCTTGGAGTTTTTTTTTGGAGGGATTCCTGCCAAGAAGCCTAGTGAGTTTTCTTGCTGCATCTTAACAAAATGCCTCTGTAAACACCTACCCACCTTTACAGTTTCTGATTCCAGCCCCATTTCACCACATGCTGTTTCTAGAATGACTCTGCACCCAGCAGATATCTGTTGAAAGATTGGCATCCCTTGCTTTTGCACCATCTTTAAAGGGCTAACATGCACCTTGATGAGCATTGGCTTTCCAAAGCTGCCCTCTCAGTCCTGCTGGGTGGAGTGAAGATGCAAGTCTGCCATTCTTCCCAGGGCCAGCAGTACTGGATCACTCAGCAGACCATACCAGTCTGGCCAGAGTTTACCACCCAGGTTAGAGCAGTCTCAGGCATCTGGAGGAATATACAACAACAGAGAAAAATCATCAATGATCTTATTGGCTCAGCCAGCATAAGTTCCACTGTCTTCTTTCCCATACCTCACATTCACTCTATCTCTGCTACTGTTCCCACCTCTCACCAAGTCTCATGCTCTCTGCTCTCACTATTATCTGCAACATGTTCTCTCACTCACTGTCACTCACTCTAACAGTCCTGAGCCCACTAACCCTACATGCGATCTGTGCTGTCCAATCATTCACTCGGGACATCACCTCATCTACCCCAGAATACAGCTGTGTCACCCACTTTCACCTCCCTTAATACTTGCCCTCTCTCACCAATCAATGATCCAAATAGAATTCTGAACAACATAAAGTTATATAGAATGTACAGAAACATACCAATCAATCCAACTAATTTATGCAAGTGTCTGTATTCTAATAAATCATTTTCCATTCCTATCTAATTCTGTCAGCAAAGCTCTCCACTCCCTTTATCTTAATATGTCTGGTTTCCCTAAATACGTCTATATTATTTGCCTCAACTACTTGTAACAGCAAGCTTTATGTTCCAAACATACTCTGCAGAATTCAGAAGTAATGTATTGACCCATTTAATTTTTTATTGACTGTCATATTGAGGACCTCTAGATTTGTTCATCCCTGTAGGAAGAACTCTCTCTGAGGCCACTATATCAAAGTTTTCATAATTTTAAAGACCAGCTTTTGATTACCCTTAACTTTCTCTTAAAGATTCCTCTCTTCAAGAGAAAAGAGGACTTAACCTGTCTATTCCTTACTGATAAATATAACTTTACAATGTTAATATCATCCATATTAAAATCTTCTTTTCCACTGTTTCCAGTGCCTTTTTATTCTTTTGATAATATGAAGACTGGAACTGCACACAATAGTCCGTTCTAACCAGGGTTTGATACAAGTTTAATATAACTTCATTACCTTTTAGTTCTATTCCCCTAAAAATACAACTTTGTGCTTAGTTAGCTTTTGTTTTAAACTTATTAACCTCAATTACTATTCCTAGGATTTGAATATTTAAGCTCTCAGATTTCTTTGCCTTTCTAGAATATAATTTTCCATGCATTAAGAGACATTTCTATTTTTGTTACCAGAATATAAACCAAACCTATATTGAAATTAATTTGCCAATTTTATGCTCATTATGCAAATTTATAAATGACTTATAGAAATTCTTTACAGTCTTTCTGTCCTTGACTGTAGCCTCACCTCCAATTTGGAGTCACTCACAAACTTAAAAATTGTACTTTTGATGCAAAATTTTGATTCAAATTGGGCTCAGTGAGCCTGGCAGTAATCCTCATGAACAGTTCCTACTTGCTGCGCTCTCAAAAAATATCTTTTGCATCTACGCTCTCCGACAGGAAAGTTGAAGGTTTCAATGGTGCTGTCATAGGAAGCTTGGTCAGTTACAGTGCATCATTTATGTAGTGTACACCATGGCCACTGTGTGCCTGAGGTAGAGGGAATGAATGTTTAACATAGTGGAGGGCAGGTCATTTCTTGAGGGTTTTTGGAGCTGCCCTCATCAAGGCAAGTTGAGATTATTTCATTATTATCTGATTGGTGCTTTGTATTTGGTGGACAAACTTTGGGAAGTTTGGAAGTGGACATAGCAGGCTGGGCTAGTATTTATTGCCAATGCTTAATTGTCCGGAGGACAGTTGAGAATCAACCACATTGCTGTAGGTCTGGAGTCACATGAAGACCAGATCAGGTAGGGATAGTCAATTTGCTTCTCTAAAGGACATTAGTGAACTAGATGAGTCTTTTTCTGACAAGCAACAACAGTTTCGTTACATTTAATCCCTGATTTTTATTAAATGCAAATTGCAGGTTATGAATCCATGTCCCCAGGACATTACCTGGGTCTCCAGATTATTAGTCCAGTGATAGTACCACTAGGCCATTGTCTCATGCAGGTATAAACTGCTTCAGTATTGAAGGAGTTGTGAATGATACTGAACACAGTCCCCATTTCTGACCTTATGTTGAATGAAGGACATTGTTAAAGCATCTGAAGATAACCCATTTATTTCTCGTTTCTGTCTTTGGACTATCAAATAACGTACAATTCAATAAAATATATAGCCCACAACTATGAGATTGTTGTGTAATTATCTCTTTGGTGTCATTTTATTACATGCTTTCAGAAAATCCAAATACACCACATTCACATGCCAGCTACATCCTCAAAAAAATTGAACAGATTTGTCAAACATGTGTTACTTTTCTTAAAGTCATGTTGATCCTGACTAATCCTATTATGGTTTTATACGTGCCTTATATGGCCCTAAGAGCTTAAGGAGTTAAAAGAGTTCATATTCCAAAATAAAGGGTTCCTACACCTTTCCTCAAGTAAAAGGCTTTTAAGTAAAATATACCTTTTATTTATCTCATCTTTCCAATCTGTTGTATGAACACCATACCTTCTAATGTAACAAGTACAAGGCAATTTTCTGCTGATGTCCTGAAACCAGTCATCTGAATCATGACTAATTGACAAACACTGAAACTGCAGTCAGTTAAATCAGGAGATGGTTGAAGAACAAAACACTTGTACAGCATACTTGGATTTAAGGTAAGGCTAATCATACTTGGAATTAACATAAACCAAACATATTTGGAATTAAGCTAGGAGAACAGTACAAATCTGGTAGCTCAGACTGAGATTTTAGATTTTCGTGATTTGTCTGCTCCCCTCATCTGGGTCAGTAACAAACCAGCTATATAGTTTTCTCAAGATATTATGGTAAATGTTCCTTAATAATTACATAGGTCCATAATAGTCCCAAAGAGGCTAGAATTTTAATCTATTGCCATGTCCTAAACAAGAGATTTTTAAATTTCTGCCCACCACCGTCAAGCTAATTGGGCTATAAAAGGCCTTGTTTTCTCATTCACTCCTTTCTTGAATAATGGAGTTTCTTACAAGTGCTCCGAGAGATGTTGGGTGATCACCAAAGGTGTTGGATAGAGGGATCCAAGATGGCGGCTACTGTTCTTGACTGTGCACCATAACACAAGTAAAATGATGCTTTTACTCCCCCCCGACTCCCCATCCCCACCCCGCCAATAGCCACCCATAAGAAAAATCGGAAAAATAAAGTGAAACAAAACCCCTAGGACCTTTTAAATACTGACCCTATGGTTTTGGGAAGAAGATGAAGATGAATAAAGGAAAGGGAGCATGAGGATCGCCGCAAGCAGGGCACTCCCCTACAGTGCTGGGCACACCCACGGCTGCAGCCCCGACTATGTGGAGGCGCCTTGAGCTCATTGGAGTAACGGAACTTAGTCTTGGTGTTTGTAAAAACTCAGAGAAAAACTTGAGTCGGCGCTAGTTCCGATCTCTGCCATGCTACAAAAGCATGATCAGGAGATCCAAATGCTTGAGGTAATCGAACAAAGGACCGAGGCATCAGAGACCATGGCAGGAAATTTGAAGGGGAGGATCCAAATGCTGGAAAACCAAGTTCGGGCCCTGCTAGACAAGGTCGATGGAAGAACTTACAGATAATCGGGCTCCCGAAATGTGAAGAAGTTGAGGACCTGGTTAGCTTCCTGGAGCAGTGGCTCCCGCAGTTCTTGGGGCTGGGAGTTGAGTCAGGCTAGGTGCGTGTAAAGCGGGCCCACCGGTCTGCGATGTGCAGGTCCGGTTTGGATCAGCGTCCCTGCCTGATCCTAGCGACTCCAGTGTTACAAGGAGAAACAAGTGGTAATGGAAGCCTCCAGAAGGCTGGGAAAAGACTCACAGGCCCTGGTGTACAACGGGTCAAAAATTATGCTTTTTCAAGACTTCTCTGGAGCTCTAATCAAGAAGAGAAAATCTTTTGATGAAGTCAGTAATAGATTGAGAGACCTAAATATCCAATACTCTGGGAGGTGCCAGGCAGTACTGCACTTCAACCATGGAGGGTCTGTTTACAACTTTGACTCAGCAGGAAAAGCAAGGAATTTTCTAGACACTTTGAAATAGATGATCTGGGTGAGAAAAAACTATGGACAATGGTATATCCTTTGCTCTCTTGGTTGTTGGTTTTATATGCTTGGCATTGCTTTGATGTAAAATTCCCTTTTTTAACTGATTCCTGTTATTCCCTTGTTTCCTCTGGGTGGGGGTTGGTTACCTCTTTTATTAAAGACAAATGGGATAGACATATGAAGGGGATGGGTTGGGTGTCCACATTTAATTTTCACATGTGTAAATAACAGGTTTTCTTTGTCTCTGCTTGGGTTTGGGGCATGGCTTTAGCTGGAAGGAGCCATGATGATAGTAGGGATTGGGACGAATGTCTCCTATGGGTGAGGGGGGAAGTCCCCAGGTATTGGTTGTTAGTATGTTTGTTTGTTTAATTTAAGAGTAGAGGTTAGATTTTTTTAGATTTTGTAGTATCTTTTGTGGTAGTTTTTAGATTGTATAAATCCTGCTTTTTCACCATGAGTGAGCTTCTTCCCCTCGAGGGGTCGCGGGCCACTTTGAACAGTTGTGACTCGTGGTTCATTTAGATGGTACACCTGGAAAATAAAGGGGAGTCAATCCCTGATCAAAAGAAAGAAAGTGCTCTCAAACCTCAGAAAGGAGAGGATAGACATCGCCTTGCGACAAGAAACACACTTGAATGACAAGAACATTTGAAATTACAACAGGGAGGATTTGGTGGGGTATTCTTTTCCTCTTTCAATTCTAAAAGCAGAGGAGTGGCCTTACTAATACAGAGGAACCTTCTATTTCAGATAATAGACCAAATTAAGCGTGAACATCAGTGGTTCATCATCCTCAAGACCTTGATACACAGGAAAGAGTATGGCATCCTGAATGTCTATTGTCCCCGACACACCACCTTAAATTCTTAATCGGTGCATTCTCCAAATTGATTGGTCTTGGGGTGTGCCATATGATTATAGGAGGAGACTTCGACCAGCTCATGGACCCCGCAATCCAGACAGCTAGTGGAGTGATGCCACACGAGAATTGATATGTTCTTTGTTCCATCGATCTGTCTAGATTCGGTGTTATCCTGCAGGATCAGGAATATAGCCATTTCGGACCATGCAGCAGTGTGGATGTCAAGATCAGAGGTAGTGGAATAGATGCACGGTACTGGCGCATGGATCAATTTCTTTTGAAGGATAGCAAATTTATAGAGTACTTCACAAGGGAGTCTAGGACCTTCTAGGACATTAACTCAGGTATGGCCAGTAACCCATCAATGCTTTGGGAGACCACCAAGGCTTATTAAAGGGAATTAATTATTTCATACTCAGCAACCAGGAAGAGGCAAAGAGAGAACAGCAATGTATACTTGCGGCCTGGCTGAAGGCAGCTGAATCGGCAAATTATGATAGACCGTCTGTGGCCAAGCTACAGCGGGTCACAGCTCTCCTGGCATATTTGGTCAGGAGGAAAAGTGCCCCCTTTATCCCTTGTGTCCATTAGGGAGGGAACTGGTACTATCACTCGTGAGTCTAAAAACATTAATGCAATATTCAGGAAATTTTACACAGATTATACTGGTCGGAGGGTCGTGAGGTTGGAATAGCAAGGATGGAATCCTTTTTCTGAGAATCTGGACCTCACAGGTATAAATGTAGAGCAAGCTTCCCTTTTGAATGCACCCTTAACAGTACAAGAGATACAAGAGGTGATAAGGCAGCTCCAAGGTTCAAAGCACCTGACCCAGATGGGTTTCTGAGCGAGGTTTACAAGGAGTTCATAAACATGTTGGCCGAGCCAATATTGGGTATGTACAATCACTCATAGAGTCAGGACTGTCTTCCACCCTCTCTTAGGAAGGCCAATATCTCCTTTATTCTAAAGAAAGGGAAAGATGGTGAAGACTGTGCATTATATAGACCTATCTGCTGAATGTAGATTTTAAAATCCTATCCAAAAGGCTAGCATTGAGATTGGAGAAGGTACTGCCCACTATCATAAAGGAAAACCAGACAGATTTTATTAAAGGCCATAGTTCTTCGAATAATATCAGGAGAGTGTTGAATACAGTACAGATATGCCAACAGAGGTCAATTTCAGGCTTGGTGGACTCCTTAGTCATGGAAAAGGTGTTTGACCAGGTGGAATGGGTGTATCTTTTTGGTATCCTGGAATGTTTTGGCCTTGGGGAGGTCTTTTGCTATGGCGGCCGTCCTTATGAATGGCGTAAAATCAGATAATTTTAGCATTGGGACAGGCAGCCAACAAGGATGTCCTCTCTCGCCACTGCTATTCACCTTAGTAATCGAACCGGTGACGGAGGCTATACGGAAGGACTCTAAAATAATTGCCCCAAAGGCAGGAATGGGAGACCATAAAATCACTCTCTATGCTGATGCTGTTCTTCACTTTTTCACTAACCAGGTTAATACAAAAGATTAAGTTATTCAGCATTTTCTCAGGGTATAAAATTAATTTTACAAAATCGGAAGCAATGCCCATGGGGAGCTTGGTGGGAGTGTCTGCCCTGGAGGATGGAAAACAATTTCCTTTCCAGTGGTCACAAAAAGGTTTTCTTTACTTATTACCCCCACTTTCCATGAGCTGTGTAGAGCTAGCTTTGTGCAATTGTTTGAAAGAATAAAACAAGATCTTCACCATTAGGAGGGGTTGCCAATATTATGGTTAGGCAAAATAGCCCTGATTAAAATGAATGTTCTTCCTCAGCTACTATACCCCATGAGGATGCTCCCATTGTTATTGCCCAGACAATTGCTGCGGAGGCTCAATGGCTGCTTAGATTGGGTGCCGTAGATCTCCCAGACTTTAAGCAATACCAAATAAGCGCCTTAATATCTTATATGAGTGACTGGGTGTGGAAGGCCCCAGGTCGATATGGCTTGATATTGAGGCCTCCCAGGCAAGGTGGCCCCTCCTTAATTTGCTGTTTATGGATAGGATGAGATCTGTTGCTGAGCATTGTAGAAGTCAAATTATTATAAACACGGTCAGAGTGCGGAGGATGATGCGGCACAGTGAGATTAATCTGCATAAAACCTCACCATTCACCCCCTTAGTTGGAGCCCCAGGATTCAGGCCGTGGTCAATGGATTCCGGCTTTAAAGCATGGGAGGTCATGGAAGTCTCCAGTTTTGGAGACCTGTTTGAGGGAGAGGTCCTGATGTCTTTTGACCAGCTAAGTCACAAATATGGGCTTCCTAGTAGGGACCTCTTCCATTATTTTTAGATTAGGGATTATATACAGAGAAGGACCACACTTTTAGCTCAGCCCTACAAGTCCAATATGGAAAGAAGAGTGCTCCAGTGCGCAGGCATTCTCTCGGTCAGTACCGTAGACCATTTACAGAGAGTGGGCGCCTTGGAAGGTATGGAAAGACTCTACACAATCTGGAATCAGGAACTAGAGGTAAACATTTTATCTGAAACATGGGAGGACATATGGAAGAATTTGAAAACGATCTCAATATGCAATAAAGCGTAGGCTATGCAACTGAAGAATCTCCACGGAGCCCATATGACCCCGGAGTGATTAGCAAAGTTTAAGAAAGGAGCATCTCCAGGGTGCCCTAAATGTAAAATAAGCACTGGCACACTTACACGATGTCTATGGTTGTGCCATAAGATCTGTAGGTACTGGGGTGCTATAGTGAATGAGGTGGAGAAGATCCTGAGAATTGAAGTGAAGGCGGATCCAGTATTCCTTCTTTTGGGACTGCCAAATCTGCCTTCATTAGATGAACATGGGAAGAGATTATTCAACATTCTCACATATTGTGCATGGAAGAACATTTTAATGAGCCAGACCTCAGAAAAACTCCCAGTCACATGGGGTGGGGTAGATTAGTGATGGAGCACATTCCTCTGGATTTTCTTACGAATGTGGTACACCAGAAAATGGAACTATTCTATAAGATGTGGCGGCCCTTTTTAAATTACATAGACACGGACTTGTCAGCCATATAGACCAGGGCCTTTATATAGCCGTGACGGTTGGACTTTGTGGTTTGGGGGTCCTGGGAGGAGGAAGCTTGAATAAATACAGGTATAATAATTGATGCTTCCCGTGGATGGAAGCCTTGGTGGGGTGCGCTGGGTGATGTAATTTAAATTTAAGTCAAGTTAATTTAAGTCAAGTTGATTTTATCGAATTTGACATTATCTAAGTTAAGTTAGGTTAGTCTAGTATAAATTAAGCTAATTTAAACTAATTTGCTAAGTTCAATTATTTATTGACTTGTAACGTGGAAAGATTGCTCTGTTCCTTTGTGATAGTTCTGGTTTGTTTTGTAGATCAGCAGATGGTTTATTGTTAGTGTGTTTGTATCCTAAGATTGTTATACTACCTTTTGTACTTTTATAATTCTGCAAAAAATAAAAACCTTTTGCAACAAAAAAGTAGTATTGGACAAATGCAAGTATGCAATTCTATTTTTTAATCTTTTACCTTCAAATCCATGGGGATTGTTATAGAATCTAAACACTTCTGGAAGATCAGAATCAATGTATCTATTATCTCTTATTATCCATGCTTTGGACACTGACTAGTTTATATATTAAAAACACTTCAGCCAAGTGCTGTTGTCAGTGAGGTGGACAAAGGGCATCGATTTTGGTGTGGTTCAACACAATTTTATTAGCAAAATATTCCTTATTAAAAGCTCT